>NC_056739.1:80145851-80208351 GCF_019279795.1 Protopterus annectens | reverse complement strand
AGGCAATTCTGATTGTGTATCATAGCTCAGAAAATCATCTCCCTCTTCACACCAACCCCCCCTAACATCTCCAACAGTGCATCCCATAGGGAATCCTTAAAGTCCGCCAACTCACCGCACTCCCAGAAAATATGTTCCCAAGTACCTCATTCTTCCCCTGTCACAACACCAACATTTGCTGTCTACCTGAGAAACAATTCTCTGGAGTCTACTTGGGATATAAAAATATCTGTGTAAACATTTTCAAGCAAAAATCCTAAATCATCTAGATTTTGTTGCATATTTGGGAGACATGCATTTATCGCTCAAAAAATAACTTCCTTAGTTACACCAGTTTGCTCACCCAGTATTTATGAGTAGTCTGCAGGGAATTTTTAAAGTCTGCCCACTCATTGCACTCCCCAAAAATATGTTCCCAGTTATCTCGTTCTTCTTCATCACATCAACATCCGCAATCTACTTGAGGAAAAAATATTTGAAGTCTGCTTGGAGTATAAAAATACCTATGCAAACCTCTTCAAGCAAAGATTTTATTTTACTTTTTGTATTTTATTTTACATTTGTTAACCGGGAAAGTCCAACTGGACACAGGTCCATTTGCAGCGGAGGCCCGGGGAGAAAAGCTCCAGGCAAACAATACATTTCCAGAGAGACAAAACAGCAGCATCCAAGGAAACATAATAATATACATATAGGATACATATAAGGAGTACAGTTGAGTGCAAATGGCTGCAAACACAAATGTAGGTGCAAAAACAGTATCACATAAAAGAACAGTGAATATATTTGAACATAGCAGATTTTTTGGCAGTAAGCCATTATTCATATAAGTATAAAGGATATACGTTTTTTTTTTTCCTTTTTTTGAGTTGTGTAGCAACCATTTGATACTAAGCAGATTTCTAGTAACAGGACATAGGGAGCAGCCATTTGATCCCTAGCAGAATCCTAGCACCAGTGCAGTGGTATGGCCTAGCCTGGGGAGTAATGTGTGCAATGCCAGTTATTTATGTAGTAGGTTTTGAGAAGGTTTTTAAATTGGGAAGTAGAGGTGGTAGAAGTTAAGTGACTTGGGAGTGAATTCCAGGTTCTGGCAATGGTGCAGGCAGAGAGATTTACCCGCATCATTTTTGTGTTTGACGACATTTATGTGGTTCTGATGACTAGATCTTAAGGTCCTGGTGGTGGTGTAGGGGTGAATTAGGTTTTGAAGTGATGGGGTTTTCTCAGGGAGGTAGTAGAGCTTATGAGCTATTGAGAGTTGGTTGAGTAGGAGTAGTTGAGGTAATTCGAGCCAATTTAGTTGCTTAAGGGCAAGACAGTGATGGTATCTATGAGCGGAATCAGTAACAAATTTGGCAATCTTGTTGTAGCAGGATTCCAGTTTTAGTTTGCTGTGGTGAAGATTAGTTAAGATGGGGTGGTATAAAGGAGAATGGATAAGAGGTGAGTTCTTGCTAAGGTGGCCTTGGTAGGTGTAGTGATGAACTGTTTATTCCTGTAGAGGAGACCGAGCTTTTTGTTAACTTTAAATGTTTGGGCTATATGAATGTCAAATCTTAGATAGATTATGTCGATTTCCACACCTAATAGTTTTGTGTGTGTAGTTGGGGTAATTTGTATGCTGTCTCTAGATGTTATGGTAAAATCATTAGGTGGAGGAGCTCTACCAGGGCTAATGAGAATGAGTTTGTTTTTTTTGGGGTTAAGAATAAGTTTTATGTTAGTGAACCTTTCTTCAGCTAAGGAGAAGTTTTTTTGGGTTATGGCTTTTAGCTCATGTAGGGGACACCTATGCCTACTGGTAATAGAGGGGATAGTGGCTCTTGCCATAGAACTGCCTGCTGACAGTCTGTTAAGTAGTTATTGAACCATGATATGGTGGAGGAGCTTATGTTAAGTGCTGCTAGACTTTCTAGGAGCATACTATGGTTCACTATGTCAAAGGCTTTTGATAAGTCTAGGAATATTGAGGATACAAATAGACCATTGTTTCTATGGTAATTGACAGTATTGGTGAAGGAGAGTAGTGCTGCAGTAGTGCTATGGGAAGGTCTGAAGCCATGCTGGGATATGGATAGCAGGTTATTTTTTTAGGAGGAAATGCATTAGCTGGGAATGAACTACCCTTTTCTAGTATTTTTGATAAATGTGATAGGATTGCAATAGGGCAATAGTTGGTAAGCTCAAGGGACTTAACCCCCTTTGTGCAGTGGTATAATATGCAATATTTTCCAGGCGTGAGGTACTTTACATTCTGATATTGAGCTATTTATGAGAATGGACACTGGGTAGGCTAAAGCTTCAGCGGTTATTTGAAGGAAGTCTGCAGGTAAATTGTCAGCTGTCAGAGTGGTTGGTTTCAGCTTCTTGAGAAATTTAGCAATAATTTTAGTGGGGACTGGTTCCAGGGAGAAACTGTAGGAGTTGTTATACTGGTGTGGGTAGGGGTCTCTAGGTAAGGTTCTGCTAGTAGTATTTTGGGTGTTGGCTAGGGCTTAGACTGTTTCAGTAAAGTATTTGTTAAATTGGGTAGGGATGTTGTCATGTTCGTTTGGTAGTACAGGGTTAGGAGTGGTGGATTTTCCTGGGTGCAGTCAAGTATTTATAGTGGCCTGGAATTTTTGAGGGTTGTTGGTGTACTTTTCCTGCATGGTTGTATGATGGTTATTTTTGTCATGTTTTACTAGTCTTTTAGCTTTGTTGCAGAGTTCAAGATAAGTTTGTCTCGTAATGCTGTTTTTTTGTGTTTGAAATTGTAACCATGCTTTATCCCTTTCTTTTATTATGGTTTTAGTATCTTTTGTTAGCCATGGGGCATAGTTAGTTCTGATTATAATGGTTCTTGGGGCTACATGACAGTTTAGGACATCTAAGAAGGTTGAGCTGAAGTACTGCACAGCGTTGTCAAGAAGTAGTTGTTTTAAGGGAGTCCAGTTGCAGCATGTTAGTGAATTGATTAGGTCTTTAGCTCTGAGGATAGGTTGTTTAATGTGGTAAGATCGACTCCTAATTAAGTAGGTTGCATGATTGAGCCAATGTGGGGTCTGATAGCAGAATCCATTCTAAGATAGACTGGCGTTTGGAGGTTTTGCCAGTTCTTGTGGGGGCAGTTATAATTTGGTTAAACCCATGGAGGTTTATATGGGTGGCGAGATTTTGGCTGGAACAGTCAGACCAGTCAATGTTGAAGTCACCTAATATTATAGTTTCATGAGGAAGGGAGGATGACATCCAGTTTAGTAGGTTTTCCAGTATGATTGTATTACCTGGTGGGATATATCCACCTGCAATAATTATTTATTTGTTGGAGTTGACTTTTAATTTGCCTAGGATTAGTTCTAGGTCTTTTACTTCTTGGGAGTTCCACTCAAATTGTTCAAAAGTGAGGTGGTTTTGGAAAAGTATTGCCATGCCGCCTCCTTTTTTACTTGTTCTGTCTCTATGTATGATGTTGTACCCAGGGGCACTAATTTCATTATCGTGGTGTTCAGGTTTGAGCCATGTTTCTGTTAGCACCACGACTTCTGGCTTGTATAGAGCTAGTAGGGAATGAAGGTCCTGGGTTTTGTTAAAGATGCTTCTTACATTGCTGTCTAAAAGGAGTAGAGATGAGGATGACCTTAGATATAGAGGATTTAGTTGATGAAAGGTACTGTGGTTAGTGTTGTTGGGTCCTGGATTAGGGTGAATGTCCCCGCAGCAAATACGTTTTTTGAGGAGGTATAGATAGAGCTTGTTAAGTTTGTGAAATATCCTAGCCTGTTTCCTAATATCCTATTCCTAAGATCCTAATATCTCTTACACTTTCTTGCTTATTTGGAAGACATACATATTTCCTCCCGTTGTTTCTTTGTGAATTGCGTATCCAGTCTCTTCCATATCCTTTCTAACCTCATCTGATTAATTCTTATGGTTATCATGTAGTGTTTTATATACCCTACTAATTATCCTTTTAACAGTAGCTTATGTTCTAGATTCTACTAAAGGCTCTACCGGTGCTGGTCTTTCGTTAGGATCCCCCTTTTCCTTTCTCTTTTCCTAAACTCTGATAGCAGTCCTCGATAGGGAGGACAGTCTTTAGCCTGCAGTCCAAATGTCTTCTTGGCCTCTTCCCATTCTGTTACCTTTTCCCACTTTAATTATTTATGCTCAGTACCATGTTTTCCTTTGCCAGTTTCTCTAGTAAATTCCAGCCCCCAATTGCCTATTGTCTGTATCCCTAATTGCAGCCATCCCTATTGGCAGAATCTCCTTTCTCCATTCCCATGCTGGCTTAGTTCTTAGAATACTTATGTATGTAATATTCTGTATGATGATTGATCTGAAGTTGTCCATGTTCATTCAGTCATTATTCTGTGGATTCGACTCTGCTGTTTCAGTAGCTCGTGGACTCCAAAAAAAAACTCTCGAGCACATCCCTTACCCATAATGTTAAGGGAGATTACCTCAGATCTCATTTGCCGCTTTCAGCTTCAGACGTTGTTTCTCCATCTCTCTCTCTCTCTCGAGCCTTATAGTTAAGTCACATATTTTATTTTTCCATTTCCTATCTAAATTCTTTTCAAGCCCTGCTTTCATCTAATGCATCTTCTGCATAGCTTTCAGCCATTTTTTCTGTGAATTTATTTCATTTTCTAACTTTGTCCCATCTCCCCCTTCTGACTACCATTAGGTAGGTTTTACCATTGCTGGTATCCTCTACCCTCCCCTCTTGCCACCAGGTAAGTCTCCTGTTTACCATTGTTGGTAACTCTCTTCTTTAAAAAAAAAAAAAAAAGTAAAAAAAACTTCTTTTTCCCCTCATGTCCTATTGACTATTTCTTGTGCGCGTGCCTTCTGTGTGTTTGTCTGTGTGTTTGTCTGTGTGTTTGTCTGTGTGTTTGTCTGTGTGTTTGTCTGTGTGTGCGAGCATTGCAGTCACTGACTTCTCATGGATATGGCAGATAGAGAAGACTCTGGCTGGCTTTAAAAAAATATATGAAATGTGGTCACACAAATTTCCTTTTCTGACCAGCATTCACTATGCTTGTACTGTCTGTGTCCCTTGCACTTGCAAGAGGACTGTTCTATCTGCCATGTTTTCAGTCACCGAGCGTTCGTATATAGAAAGAATACATTTATTCAGAAAGGCCTTCTTCCCTCCTCTTTTAGGGGGTCTATATCTGGATCTCCAGACAAGACCAAACAGAAATCTGGACATTCTTCTTCCTCCTCCTCCTTGGAGATCCTCGGAGGTGAAGAAATGCTCTGCCTTAGTTCTGAGTACTTCCTCTGTGCCAAGCCCAAAAAAGAAGACAATGGAACCGACTTCTAAATCCTCAACCCCGAAGCATATTTTGGAACAGATATCTGCTTCCTCAGTTCAGATTCCTTTGTTGGCTCCAGAACAGTTGTCTGTTTGCTTTATTCCACTACCTAGGATTTGGTACTCCCCTTCAGTGCACCCCTTTGCTGACAGGCCACTGTCTCCATTCTTAGACAGACCAAAGTCCCCTCGGTGGTCTCTGTCCATTCTTCCAGGAGTCTGACAGAAGATGATGTAGAAAGGTTGGTGATGAAAATACTTAGGGCCCAAGGCGTGTCAGGCACTCTGGTTCCTTCCCCTTCGGGACAGTCACCAGCACCTTTCACTTCCCCTTCTAATCCTCCTCTTCTAACCTCCACAGGTACTTGTCTCCTTTTCTTTGGAACAGCTACAATTGCCCTGAACACTTTGGTTGTGTCAGAACAGGAGTCCTGTCAGGGCTGCAGCTTGACATTCGGTTCCTAGATGTTTGGGTCTACTCTAAGTTTTTCGGAGCTGTCTCGGTGAATCGACATGGATGAGCTTGGGTCTGACTTCAGTCTCAAGGAGGATCACATCGGGACAGGAAAGGCTTTGGCACTGAGGTCTTCCCTTTCAGCCTTGGAGCACCTCTTCTCTTCTGGTGGGTCAGCCTTTGAGGCCATAAAGAGGGCATTGACTACTTCCAGTACCAGGTTGGTTCTTTCATCCTTGGAGCCCCCATCCCAGGCAGTTTTGGATCTGGAGTATCAACTTACCCTTGCATAGGGTCAGCGGGTACTGCAGCCTCAGGGTACCTAGCAGGGTACCCCTTCTTCCAAAACCTCCTCAGAGGTCCCTCAGGAAAAAATTGTGTAAGAGGAAACAGTTGGACTCTCTGTAGGAGTCCATCACAGAAAACACAGATTTCGATGAGGGCGAAGGGTCCCTCAGATCACCTCCTGACAATGTCTCCTTTGGACACATCCTGGAAATACTTAAGCAGAAAGGTGGTTGGAAGTTCCTTCAACCCTTGGACTGAGGAATCTGTGTACCTGCAGGCTTTTGGTATCCTCCCATCTACTTCCTGGGTATCTCCACCTGATGACGAGCTCATCGAATTGATCTGCCATTGGGTGTAGAAAGCCCTTGATGCCACCGAACCAGTCCCCAAGAGACTAGACAAAATTATCACAGCCCCAGAGGATAAACTTTTTTGGACAAAGGGAGTTCCCGTGCCGTGGTGGTAGCGACGGTCACTAAAAAGGAACTAGTGGAAGAAAGTTCCTCTATTTGTTCACCCAACAAGGAGTCACGGGCAATGGATAGTCAGGAAGCGAGTTTATGCTTCATCAACCTTTGCTCTGTGGTCTTTGAACTACCTGGCACATTTTACGAGATTGCAGAGAGATCTGATAAAAGAGCTGTCAGATACTCTCTCAGGAGCTGTTTCTGAAGAGGTATGGGATTCGGTCACCTCTCATTTGGCTACCCTGACATCCCTTTTCAATTCTTCCATGATGTGCATTTCTCATGTAGCCAAAGGAACAACAAGAGCAGTAGCTTCAGACACTTCCATAAGAAGGCATAACTGGATGCATTTGTGCGATTTTTCGGAGCTCTTCAAGTCTTTGTCAGTGCACCTTTTGACGGCTCTTCCCTTTTCGACCCAACAGTTAGAGATAATTTAACCAGGTGTGAGAAGGATGAGAAAACCCTCTGTGCTGTAGGACTGCATTTTTCCACTCTTTAGAGGTCCTTCTCTAGGAACCAACGAGGAATGGGCAAAATGTGGTTCAGGAAGTCCCAAGGGTCTTCTCAGACTACACCTGTTTAAGTTCCTCCAAGGGCAGATGGGAGAACAGTAATGGAAGATATGCCCCCTTGTGGCAGCGATGGTCCGCAACATCAGGGTTTCTGTGTTTCTTTATTTGGGAAACCCTTCCAGCGCTCCTGAACAGAGGCCAATTGTCCACCTTTAGAGACCGTCTGGGATTGCTTATCCCTGCACCTAAAAGCCTGGCAAGAAATCACCTCTGACATTTGGGTGCAGAGAATCATTTCCAGAGGCTATATAATTCCCTTTTCCCTTCCTTCTCCCTGTTCAGAGAGAATCCCCATCTTCCACCCAGTCAGAGGGAACAGGCAGCTGTTCAAATTCAAAAGCTGCTAGAAAAAGTTATCCATGAAGTCCCACCAGACCAAATAGGATCCGGGTTTTACTCGAGATTCCTTTTAGTGCCAAAAAGGACAGGGGACTGGAGACCAATTTTAGATCTCGGTGAACTGAAGAAATATGTTTGAAAAACCAAATTCTGGATGATCATGGTTCAGTCCATTCTTCTGTTTTTAGGAAAGGAAGACTGGATGTGCAGTAAAGATCTTTAGGACATATACTACCACATAAAGATGGACAGAAGTTCCAGAAGATTCCTTAGCTTCCAGCTGGGAGCCAGTTATTTCCAATTCAGAGTTCTGCCCTTTGGTCTTACCACAGCCCCCAGGGTGTTCACCAAATACATGGCAGTAGTAGCTGCTTATTTAAGGCTGCAAGGATTCTGGGTGTTTCCCTACTTAGAATGACTGGCTCATTTCTGCTACTACCAGGCAACTACTGCTAACAGCAAAACAAAAAAATACTAGAATTATATGACCATCTAGTCATCACAATCGACTTCGAAAAATCTTCGCTAGAACCAACACAAAATCTCATTTTTATAGTGGCATTGTTGGACACAAGAACTTCCATTGCCTCACTTCCTCCATTTTGATTGGAAACTATTCAGACTCAAGTCCATTCACTACTACAAAGAAACAGACTTCCAGCAGGGCTAGTACTTCAAACATTAGGATCTATGGCGACTGCCATAACTCTTGTTCCCCTAGTCAGATTCCACATGAGAATTTTACAATGGCTACTTGTAGCACAATGGTCTGTCCTTCAGCATCCCTTGTCAATACCAGTATAGTCACCAACACATGCAAGAGAGATCTCCTGTGGTGGATTAGTTCAAATCTCACAAGAGCACCCATTCATTTCTCCTCATCCCAAGGCCACAGTGACCATGAATGCTCCCCAACTTTGAGGGGGGGGGGCATTGCCAGGGGAGAGTCCAAGGCAGTTGGTCCCCATCAGAGGCCAATCTGTACATAAATGTTCTAGAGATGAGAGCAGTGCTATTGGCATTGCGAGCACTCCAGGACTCTCTGCCTCTAGGGATGGTTGCAATTCAGACAGACATGTCCGTGGTCTGGTACATCAACAAATGGGGGGGGGGACCAGATCTTACCCCTTATGCTGAGAAATCCTCAGAGTGTGACAGTGGGCAATCTCACCCAACCGCTTTCTGATTGGAATGCATATTCCAGGGAAGACAGATGTGATAGCAAATTGAGCAGGTGCATCCTCCTACCTCACGAGTGGTCCCTCAATCCAAAAGTTTCAAAAAGGGTATTCCGCACATGGGGCCAGCCTGGCTGAGACCTTTTTGCCTACTCTCTGAACAGCAAATACTGCAGCTGCTTTGCCCTCGCCCCCCCCCCCCCCCAGATGGGGAATTACTAAGAGACGCTCTTCTTCACAGTTGGCCCACCTGATCTCCTTTATGCCTTTCCTCCGACCCCTCTAAGTCCCAAATTTCTACAGAAAGCAGCCAAGTTGAAGAGCAAAATCATCCTCATTGCCCCCTTTTGGCCTCGGCAAATTTGCTTCCCTTCCTTTGGCCTTATCTGGTACAACCACCTTGGATTCTGGATCCAGTTCCAGACCTCCTGTCACACCCGACGGGCATTAGTCACCTGGACAGTACAACTCTCAAGCTGACAACTTGGTATCTCCAATTCCTTTAGTTGCCAGGCATGATGTGCTTTCTTCCCAAGTCAGATGTATACTTTTGTCATCTCATAAACGATCTACATGCAAACTTTACGCAAGTAAATTGAAAATATTCATTCATTACGCGCCTCTGCATTACCTTGATACCTTATCAGCACCAATTTGTGAAATTCTTCATTTTCTAGCTTCCATTTTCAATGATGGTGCTTCCACTTTTATGGTTCAAGTCTAACTGACAGCAATTTATAATTTCCACAATGGTTGCCATGGATCATCTGTTGCTTCACATAGACTTGTAAAACCTTTTAGTGCACTGCTCCCAAAGCCTCCTTACAAGGATCCTACTCCTCCATGGGATCTTACCTTGATGCTGCAAGCTCTGACACAGTCCCCCTTTGTGCTGGCCTCTAGATATGATCTAAAGTTTCTGTCCTGGAAAACTTGTCTTTTTAGCAGCCATCACCTCAGCTAGACAAAGTTTGGAAATTCAGGCACTTTCTTCTAGACTGCCATATTTGATTTTCCACAGGGAAAGAGTTTCTCTCAGAACCAGCTCATCCTCTCTACCTACGGTAGTGTCAGAAACCAGCCTAAATTAGTCCATTGATTTTCCCAAATTTTTTTAATTAGATGTTCACAGACAACTAAGATTCTACCTTTATTGGACCAAGGACATTAGGAAGTCTGATCAGCTGTTGGTTTCCTTTTCATATATTAAATTGGGACAACATGTGAACAGTCATCGTAGCCAAGTGAATTTTGGGCGGTATTTCTCTTTGTTTATAGGATAAGGGGTATTTCTTTACCTATACCCCCAAAAGCTCATTCAACTAGAGCAGTAATTACTTCTGCTGTCTTCCATTCGAGAACTTCCATGGATGACATCTGTGCAGCTTCAACTTGGGCATCTCCCCATACCTTTGTTACTCATTACAAGTTAGATCTGGTCTCTAGGGAAGAGCATAATTCGGTTCAATGGTGCTCAGGGATATCCTTCCTTGAGTCCATCCAGGGTTCTCAGTAGCTGGGGACTTTGTCCCACAGTCTGATGACAGAATGAAGATGGACAACTTCAGATAAAGAAGTTGTGTCTTACCATAACATTCCATCTGAGTTGTCCATCTTCATCTGTCATCAACTCCTCCCTCCTTCACCTTGACAGATTTCCTGGAAAAACTGATTTTTTTTTTTCCTTTTGGAATGTAATTCTACTCCAGATATGGTTTCTCTCATTTATTTTCACATACTTCATTCACTTATCAGCAAACTTGATCTGAGGTAATCTCCTGAGGTTAATCTCCCTAAGTAATATGAGAAGGGATATGCTTGAGAGTTTTTTTGGAGTCCACAAGCTATTGAAACAGCAGAGTTGGTTCTGAAGGATCAGAACCAATCCCACAGGTTGAAAGATGAGGATGGACAACTCGGATGGAACTTAACGGCAAGACGTAACTTTTTTTATTCTCCTTAAGGATCTCCATCCAAAGATTGAGTCTTTCCTTATTTCTTGAGCTTCTCCCTGTTTCATCATTGTCCCTTTCCACTTTGAATTATAACTTCTGCATGTGCTATGTATAGGAGCCTTAACTGTGTAGCTCTGAAATGTCCCTTCAAATCAGGTAATCCTAAACCACCTTGTTCTATTGGAAGGGTCAGCTTCTCCTGTTTGACTCTTTCCCCTCCCAGATAATATCCTTCAACTCTTAACTGCTATCCACAATTTCTCCTGAGGTGGATACAAATATGCCTGACCTGTGTATAAAGCTAGAGGGACTAAAAACATTTTGTTTGTATCTTGCTATCCATATCCATAAAACAGAGTTACCAGTTTCTCAGGTTTTGTCTTATCTTTTATTTAGTCTCTTCCCACATATCCTTAGCTGCCAGAATAGAATCCTTTTTAATCCATAGTCCTGAGTACTTTATTTTATCATGTTCCCATAAGTATGGGTACTACTGAACCAGTTTCTGTGCTGGTTCATAGTTTACAGCCATTTCTTTTGTTTTAGCTTCATTAATTTTGTATCCTGAAAAAACATGAAACTCTCCGAATGTTCCACAGCACTGAATTGTCCTTTTTTGGTTTTATCAGGTACGAAATAATGTCTGCAATAAAGCCAATTATATATCTTTAGATTTCTGAATCCCTTATTTTCTTTGCCATAGCTCTAAATATAATGCAAATTACCAAGGGGTGAGAGGACACTCCTTCCTGGTTCCTCTGCTTTAACAGAACTTATCAGAGGAACCCCCACTTTAATTTTCACCTCCAATCCCTCATATATCCTTCTAATTAACCTTATTATTTTATCAGGGAATGCAAATGCTTTCATTGCCCTACTCGCAAAATCCCAACTTACTCTGTTGAATGCTTTCTCTGCATCAAGACCCACCAACAACAGTTTTATTTTTTTTATTCTACTTCCCTCTGGATCATCATTCTTATATTAACATTTTCAGATGTTTGCCTCCCCTCCACAAAACCACATTGATCCATATGTCAGTTTTGGCATCACTTTTGCCATTCTTTTAGCCATTATAGACATAAACACTTTGTAGTCATGGCTTTGAATGGAAATGGGCCTATATGAAGCTGATGGGTCTTTACCATCTTTAGGTACTCCGGCCACAATAGCTTTCTTCCAGGATGTTGGTGCTTCTCCTTTTAAAACACTTAAATCATTCCAGATCTTTATCACTTTTTTCCCTCCTAGCTTCCAAACTTCTACAGGAATACCATCCATGCCAATTCCAGGAGACTTTCCTGTAGACTGATTATACATCAGCATTTTATTTCATCTTCTCCTATCCTGTTAGTAATTGAGCCTCATCAGCCTGTAATCTTGGCATTTTTAATTCTTCCATAAACATTTCCATTTGCACTTTTTCTGTATTTCAACATTTCTCTCCTTTGTACAGATTTGCATAAAATTTCAAAAATATTTCTAATACCTCTACAGGATCTTTGGTTATTTTCCTTGTTATAGGTTCACAGGTCCATAGGAGATTACTAGACTAAAGGCTCAAGAACCCTTACAAGCCTAGCTAGTTTTACACACTTTTCTGTCCCTAGAGGAAAGACAACAAGGGTCAACAAGCGGGGTTTTGACAGTTTTTACAGTCTGTCTCTGTCCACAAGGAACATGGGCACAACCCCTGGAATGAATTTGTGATTTCTCATCCATTCTTTCCAGATTGCGCTTGAAGATGGTTGGGGAAGGGCTGTACTTCATGTGAATAGTAAGCCTGTTCCAGAGGAGGGGCAATCTCTGGGACACGGATCTGTCTCTCCAGCTTGATCTATCCGTAGCAGAGATCAGGTTTAGATCCTTGGAGTGGGTAACCCACTTGCAGCTAGTTTTACAAATTGCATCATTTCCATTTCCATCAGGGCTGGGTCAGAGACTGCCTTGTAGGTCAGGCATACATCACCTCTCAGTAATCAGCAGGAAACTGAATACAGTGATGGGACTTTACTTGGTCTGCATATCACATGTTGGTTATATCCTGTATTTTTTTTTTGGTAAGAAACTTCTGAGGACGCTACAACTGTTGCAGGTACCTAGCAAGGTACATGCCAAAGGATGCATTGTACTTGATTATTGGTCTATTGAGAACAGAGTACAGTGGTACTTATGACATCCTTAGATCTGGATGCCATGTCCTTACTTATAAGTTGAGCCACATAGAAGAAAGAGTTCCTCACCATTGTGTATACATGGTGCTCAAAGTTCAGATTACTATCGGAGTACCCAGATCTCTCACCACAGAGTCCACTCTCGGGGGAGGTGTGCTATAAATGTTTTAATTTGCAGGAGTATTTGATTTCCCAAAGGGTATTCTTCATTAATCTGCATTTAGTTTGAGGTCTTGGCTCTGACACCAATCATTAATCTGCTCAGACCTTTCAGGAGGATATCAAAATCATTTGGTGAGTCGATTATTGCTAATAACTGCAAGTTGGAGGCAAACTTGATCTACCAAAGGCCATCTACATTTGCCTTGACTTCCGAGGAGTATATCCTAAAAAGAAGGGGGCCCAGCACTGACCCCTGTGGAACTCCACTGGTGAATGGCCTCTTGCTTGATGTGGATTCCCCCACTCTAATAATACCAGTCCTCTCCATGAGCCATTTGGCTCTCCATCTGGTGACATTTTCAATTTTTTGAGCTTTACCTATAGTACCTCAGTGGGGTATTGTCATATGTCTTGGCCACGTCGAAGTAGGCGATATGCCTTGTCTTATCCTCATCCATGGCTTTGGTGAACTTTTCAAAGAAGTCCATCAGATTGAGCAAGCAGGACCTGCCCTTGAAAGTCGAGCTCAACTCAACTTAACATTCTAGGCTAGAATGTTATCTCCAACATTCCATTTCTATTTCTAACATTTATTCTTGTACTTGCTGTTTCTAACATTTATTCTTGTACTTGCTGCTTCTAACATTTATTCTTGTACTTGCTGCTTCTTGCATCTAAAATACTCACATGACATTCCTTTCTTCTGAAGTATTTTTCTTGACTGCTGCTGGCTTCACTTTTCCAAGATTTCTGGGTCAGTTATAATTTAACATATTAACAATTCTCTGTTCACTCCAACTTCACCCAAAAAATTAACTACATACACAAACATATTCCTCATTTTTTTGCATTCTTTTATAGAGCTAGCACTCCGAATTGTAGATTTACCCACAGATTGCATCTCCTTGTAGGTGTGAGCCCCACCAGGCACAATGTATCAAGTTTGTTTACTTTTTTTACATGCTATTATAAGCCATGTGTTTTAAAATGAATTCTGTAAGTTAAACTCAGGACTGTATTTTCTGTCTATAGTGGGTATATATCCTTGTAAACTCATCTGCATAGCACTGCCTTCCAGTTACTAATCATTCATTTTCCATTATATTTGGTACTTTTCCCCCTTTAAATACTTCTAGGAATTTGCTTAATTCTCGGTAAGGTCAACTTTATTATTAGTCTAGACTCCTATTTTAATGTTTCCCTCCCCTCCCTGTGAGTCAGAGCTGACCTAAGTCAAGATCATACCTCTCAACCTGTTAGTGCAAGAAATTTGGACAAAGCCTAGAATAATGAGGGGACAAAAGCACAAAACTAGCAACATATTTTAAATGTTGCTCTTAAACTTAGAAAGTTGATAGAATAAGATTTGTCTTAGCATGCATTTTCTCAAAGACATGAAGTCTGAAACTCAATGCTTGTCATTTATTTAGTGACTTCAGTCCACAGTGATTTGCCAGGAAAAGACAAATTATATGAGGACAGAGCAAAAATACAAAGCAAACATCTGGACATTCTGCAGAAATTTGAACATTTGAGGGCTATGGTCAAGATTCCCACATTTGGCCAATTGAAAGCTTTAAGTTCTGTAAAGACTCCTCTTCTGACCACCAAACCCCTCCTTTAACTGTCTTTGAAGAGACAAGTGTTCTGTGGCCACATTTTACAGTACCTAAATAATATATTGATCTATTTTAACTTTTCTAATAATTTGACCTTTAAATCAGTACTTAGAAGAGAAGTAGATCTTTATAAAAATATAGATGGCTTTCAGTCCATGTTTTAATACATTATTTTATAGGTTCATAGGAGGTTAACAGGCTGACAGTGGGACCCTTTACAAGCCTAGCTATGTAAAAACCTGAATACCCTTATTGACTATGTTTAGATGGTCACTGTCAGCACAGTGATACTGTGATCAGTACCTACTGCTTTTGTCTGAAGGGCATAGGTGCCAATACTGGGATGAGTTTACGGTCACCCATCCAGTTGTCAAGGTTGCACTTGAATAAGGTCATTGAGGAGCTCTGCTTCATATGGAGTGGGAGCTTATTCCAGAGGAGCAATAATTGCTGGGAGATGTATCTGTCTCTCCAGCATGTTCTGTTGGTCACTGGCTAGGTTGAGATCTCTGGAGCAAGTTATTCTTGTCCCATTTGATTTGAAGACGTGCAGCAATTCCATTAGGGTAGGTTCGTGACTGCTCTGTAGGCCAGGTACAGTTCACCTCTCGGTAGCCTGTATGATACATAGTACAATGACGGGGCTTTTAGTCTCTCCATGTATGTCATGTTTTGGAGGCCCTGGATTCTCTTGGCAAGAAACCTCTGTGTTCTCTCCAGTTGCTGCAGATGTCTGGTGAGGTACATACAGAAGGGAGCACTGTACTCCATTAGTGGTCTGATAAAGGTCGAATGTAGTGGAGCTATAACCTCCCTGGTCTTGGATGTGATGCCCTTATTTATGAGATGCACAGTGTAGAATGCTTTAGTTACCACTATGAACACATAGTGATTGAAGTTTTGAATGCTATCAACTTGTTACCAAGTCTTGCACCACTGAGTTTGTGCTTACAAGGGTGTTATCTATATCATGATTAGCAGGGGCTACTTCTTTTCAAAGGGGATAATGAGGAATTTTTTGCATTAGTTTTAGTCCATGAGCTTGGCACCAATAATTTGCCTGCATCAGCCCTTTCTATAATATGTTAACATCATTGGAGGACTCTATGATTGCGCCAAGTTTACAGTCATCTGCAAACTTGGTAAGCCACAGGCCATCTACCTTCATCTGTACTTCAGAGAAATAGATTCCAAACAGTAGAGGGCCCAGCACAGATCCTTGCCGTACTTCACTGGTAACTGGTCTACTGGTGGAGGTGGACTCAAACTATGACTGCGTTCTGTCAGTCAGCCAGTTTGCTACCCATCTAATAATGCATGAGTTGATCGCAAATTGGGAGAGCTTCTCCACTATACCCGAATGTGGGGTTGTGTCAAAAGCCTTTGCTAAATCAAGATAGGCGGTATGTGCCATTGTACTCTCATCCTGGGCTTTGGTGACACTCAAAGAAGTCCACCAGGTTTAATGAGCAAGATATACCCGTGACAAAACCAAACTGCAAAATGGGTTGGGTAAAGAGTTTGAAGGTCACCTATGTCCTTGTGGATAAGGTCCATGATGATTCTTTCCATGGCCTTTCGAATAAGGCTGGTTAGGCTTATGGGTCGATAGTTTCCAGGATCAGTTGATGGACCTCCTTTGTTGAAGGGGGGATTCCTGTTGTTCTCCACTCTGCCGAGATGGACAGTTTTCAGGCTGCGGTTAAATAGAGTATCAAGGGGTTCTGCTAGGTATTGTTTTAGAACGTTGATTAGGCAAACTGGAATGTTAACTGGTCCCATAGATGCTGTGTTTTTGGCCTTTGAGAGAACTTGTATGACCTGTTCTTTGGAGATGCTCTGTAGAGGACTGGTGTTGGGAATGATTTGGGGTATGTCAGGTGGGGATGGGGGGGTGAAGTTATCTCCATATATGTCAGCTGGCAGGTTGGCAGTTTCCTCAAGTTCAGTGTGAGTGAGACTGTGTACTACAAGTTTGGCACACAGCTGGGTATTCCCGCTTAGGTTACGGATGTAGCTAAAGAATGCCTTGCTGTCTTCATCTTGGGATGCTAATTTAGACTCATAACTAGCCTTAGATGACTTGACAAGATATCTAATTTGCTTGTTCAAATTGTGGAGGGTATTCTTCCTCTGTTGGATTAGTTCCCGCCTGTTCTTGGATATCAGTTTCTTTCTTTTGTTGTAGAAGTTATTTATACTTACAGTACACCAGGGTGGCTTGTTCTTTCGAGAAGACCTGGTTTATGTTCCTGTTGGGTATGGCTGAGTTGATGCATTTGTTTAAGTAGCTATATAGGGCACTTGTGCATTCCTCTGCATAGGAGACATTATTTATATTGGCAGGGGCATCAAAACATTTTATAACATCGGTTAGTAGGCAGTAGTTTGCTTTGGAGAAATTTTTCATTTTCTTTTACTCCCATGGGGGTGTCAGACTTGATGTTTACTTCAAACGAGACAGATTTATGGTCTGACCTTCCTAGGGAAAGTAACATACAGGGGGTAGTGAATTGACCCCTCACATGTTGGTGAGCATTAGGTCCTGGACATTTGAGCCCCCTGTGGGGGTCTGGACCAGGACATTTGAATTAGTCAGTATACAGCATTTAAAATGTCTATCTACACCTACCTTTGAGCTAATAGTATTTTTTAGACATTGTGGTACAAGTATTTAAAGTCTTATTTAGTTAGCTAGCAAAATCAACAATCTGTGACCTAGATGTAATTTAAGCTTTTATCTACAGTACTTAGTGGTGCAGCGGATAATGTTTCCTCACAGCAAGAGGTTTTCTAGTTCAGCTCCCAACCTAGGGTGCCTTGTATGGAGTTTGCATGTCCTCCCTTGTAAGTTTTTTGCCTCATGCTCATTTCCTCCCACAATCCAAAGACATGGAGTAGGTGGACTCGATACTCTAAACTGGCCATAGGTGTGAGTGTTGTGGAAGAACAACCATGATAAGGCTTAACCACCTGGCAATGTGACTCTTGGTTTTAGATGATGAAGTGACACCCTGATGCTATGGGGAAAAAGGAATTGTGGATGGATGGATTTACAGTACTTAGTTTTTATTTTTCATGTATACGTTTCATGTATAGTTTTTTCCCCTTGTTTTATCCACTCTTATTGTATTTGACTGTCTTACCCATTTCCTTACTTAGGATCTTGAAGTAATTTAGGAAAATTAAGAACTTTAACAGAGTATTCTTGTATTTCTGTCACTTTTTCTTGCAGCTTTTTGTGGAAAACTGATAATGGTTTCATTAACAGTTTGCAATTCTTTCGTTTATCCTTCTGACTTGTTAGTACTTTCACCATTTTTACTGCACTCCATTTCCTCACTCTTTGTTTTTCTTAAGATCCTCATAGGCTTGTTGTGGATATTTGTATGTTTTAACTCATTAAAAGTAGAATGTTCTGAACAAAGAATGGTACAAGTTTAAATCTGAGCTTTCAAACATTTATCCCCTGCATAAGGAAGTATAAATTAATTTATTCTGATGCATGTTTGACAATAGGTCATTATTACAAAAATCCTTGTTTCTTTTCACTTCACTTTATTATGCAAACCTTTCTTCTAAAGACTGGACAAATTTCCTGTAATTGGTAAGCCTGAAATATAATTAAAATAGAATATGCTTTCTGGTCTGCCATCTTGGAGCATTCAGCCTGTGTGCTTGATCAGTCTTTATTTCCTGCAGAGAGAGCCCTGTGCATTTATTCAGTTTTTTTTATAAATTCCTTAGACTCTTCCCACTGCCATCTGAGCTATAGCAGTAAATCTCTGATTGTATCTCTGGGATCCGTCGTGTAGTCCTGTTAACTTTTGGTTCAGTTCTTCGTATTGCAGGACTTTTTCTGCCATTTTTACCTTCATTTCTGTTTTGGATGACTGCATGGTAGTTATTGTCTGTGTCTGATTAAAGTCTCTTCAGTTTCTGGTATTTTATCATTATTTGATTATGCTACAAAACCTATTTTAAATATGTTTGTCTGCATTTAGTCTATTTTCTTTTTAACAAAATGGATACATTTTCTCCCTCTTCTGACATGTTGCACTTCTGTTCCTATCACTTCTCATTGTTTTTAGTCAAATAACTGCTTGCAGAGGTATTTGTTGAAGATCTCTCCTTTTTTCATTGTTTTTTTTTTTTTTTTTTGTGTGTAGTTTCCTGAAGCAGTACTAATAGCTACTTATTCTTCCACTGCCACACCAGAAGTTGCCATTTATTAGATGCATGTTTTTGTAGTTTCAACACACTTGCACCTGCAGACAACCAAAGTGTTTCTGTACCTGGACAACTGGATGGTAGCTGCCCCTTCTTGTAACTTGCTTAGTATGTCTATGACTGGATTATTCGCAACCTGGAGAATAACCTTGAATGTAACAAAATAATAGCTGCAACTCTTTCGATGTGATTTTCTTTTCATTCTTTCCTCAACATTTGGGTTTTGGATCCGACCTCTGATCCAACCCGGCTGCATACACTAGACTTTCAGATCCAACTCACAAGATCCTCCCTCTACCCATAATGCCCCATTTAGCTGTTAATACCCCAGATCTCATTTGCCGCCATCTCACAGGGACGTGGATCCTTCCCAAAGAGCTAAGTTTGGGTTCTTAAACTTAGTTGTGAGTAGCAAGTATTTTAAAAAGTCTTTTAACTTCTATTAATCTTGCTTATCTCCTGTTTGGGTTGGATTGTTCTTCCTCCTTCAGGTCTGAGATCTGAGCCTCTCAGACCTACTCCACAGGGACAACCAATACTATCTAGCATCCAGACAATTCTCGTTGAGGAATTTTCCCCCATTTTCGGATACTTCTTCAAACCATCTCACTGAAGAGGTCCCCTGTAAGAGAATGTGCAAAAGGAGATGCACAGATTCCCTGAGGGAGTCTCTTACTGAAGATACTGACTTTGATGACACACAAAGGTTCCCTCAGATCTCCACCACATGTCTGTTTCGGAGACATCCTTGAGATCCATAAACAAAAAGGTGGATGGTCTCCAAATACTCACTCCCCAGAGGAGTTATTTTTTCTGGAAGCTTTTGGGTCCAGCCCATCTGCGTCTTGGGTGACTATGGTAGAGGATGAGCTTATTGATTTCATCTCTCCCCGAGCTCGGAAGGAACTAGATGCTGTTGAACTTATTCCCTGACTCCCAGACAAATTTTTGGCACCATCAAAGGATGGATTGCATTGGAGTAAAATGGTCCCTGTTGATGGTGTGATTGTGGTGGCAGCCACTAAAAAGGAGCTAACTGAGCTCCTCAGTCTATCCTCCTAATATGCAGTCCAGGGCATTAGACAGTTTTGGAGAGTGTATCTTTTCTTCAGCGACCTTTGCCTTGAGGTCACTGAATTACTTAGCAGACTTCACAAGACAATAGCGGGATTTGACCTAGGAACTCTCTTAAATATCTGTTGGAATCCATGTCCATTTATTTTTATTTTATTTTTATTTTACATTTGTTAACCGGGCTAGTCTAGCTGGAGAAAATTCCATTTTCAGTAGAGGCCCGGGGAGAAAAGCTCCACAAAAATTAGTACATAGAGACAAAAAATATTAGTATGCATGTTAATGAAACATTAATAACAAATTGAACAATTTACGATTGTTACTACAAGTATTAATTTCTATCATACATATTTACAAGAAAATAAGAAGCTATATGTCTTAAGATTAAAGGTGCATGAATTAATTACTTCCTGTCACAGTTACAGACTAGGGAAAAGATGTTAAATTTTATACAGAAAGACAGAGAAGTACTATAAAAGGTCCTCTTCACAAAAAACCACTTAAATGTATTTCCAGTGTGTCCGTCAGGTTACTACCCAGGAAGTTACATCATGGGCTGCCGGTTCAGGCATAGCCATTAGGAGACGTGCCTGGATGCATTTATGTGACTTTGCAGAGACTTTCGTGTCTTCTTTCATCAATGCTCCTTTTGGTGGACCGTCTTTGTTTGCCCAACTGTAAATGAAACATTTTTCCGGAGTGAACAAGATAGAAATACTCTGCCATAGGGATCACAGTTGGGGTGGGGATCTTTTCTTGGGATGGATGGTCTGAGGCACGTTCCCCCCCCCTGCCCCAACAGACCAGTTCGCATATCAGTGTCCTTGAGATGTGTGGTCCTACTGGCTTCTCCAATTCCATTAGTAGCTAGACAGCCCAGGCTTTCCTCATCAGTCTAACAAATACTTCTTTCTTCACAGAAAGCTTCTACAAGGAAGAGCTACAGGAGTAAATAAAGATTTTCAATTTGGGCTCTTTAGATGGAAGTTCATCCTTTCACTGCTCCTGTATCTACAGTTCTAGAATTTTAGTATCTTTTTTCAAGAAAGGTTATAGTTTTTCTCCAATCAAAATACATTTAGGAGCTATATCTAATTTTCACTCGGGAGAAAATGCCTCCTCTTTAGTTTCCACCAAATCGTGCAAGGCTTTTCTAAAAGGCATCTTCTTACTTAGACCTCCAGTGAATGATCGGTCACCTCCTTGGGATTTAACAGTTGTACTCCAAGGTTTGACCCAACAACCCTTTGAACCATGAGCTAAGTCTGATTTAAAATTTTTATCTTGGGAAACATAATTCCTAGTAGCTATTACATCTGCAAAGCGTATTTCTGAACTACAGTCTCTATCTTCCAAATCCCCTCAGATTATTTTTCACAAAGACAGAGTCACTTTACAAACATATACATCCTTCTTACTGAAGGTGCCATCTGAATCGAATATCAAACAATTTGCTTGCCTGTCTTCCTTAATTTTTCTAATAAAGGAGAGTACATGCTAAATCTTTTAGAGGTACATAGAGAGCTACATTTTTGTCTCCACAGAACAAACAGTTTCAGGAAATCAGAACAGCTGTTTCTTTCTCATCAACAGACTGGGATCACCAGTTTCTAAAGTTAACTTGGCCGGGTCTCTCATGTCATCAAAGGATCAATTCTGCGAACCTCCATTTGTTGACCAGAAAACAGCGAACGTTCACTTAAGTGAAGGTTCACGTCAGTGAATTTTTACACGGGAAATGGAAGTAGTTGGCCAACATCGGGAAATTTGCCCTTTTTTCCACTTTGGTGCGATCTCAGAGTTTGTATTTGTGTATATGTATTTATACATATGTATGTGTGTGTTTGTGTGTGTTTATGTATGTGTGTGTGTGTGTGTATATATATATATATATATATATATATATATATATATATATATATATATATATATATATATATATATATATATATATATATATATATATATATATATAGAGAGAGAGAGATATAGATATGGATATATATATATATATAGTGTTAGGGAGGGGGGATACAACCCCCCCCCACCTGGGTGGGTTTGACATACTCCCGTGTGTGTCAAGGTCGAATGTTGGCCAGCTGCTTCCATTCCCTGTGTAAAAATTCACTGATGGGAACATTTGCTTAAGCGAACGTTTGCTCTCTTCGGTTCAAACAGAGGTTCGCAAAAGCAATCCTTCAGTGATTTGACATAGACCCAACCTGGCCAAACGGATTACTGATTGCATTTCTTTTGCTTATATTCAGCAAGGCCTCTCCATATCACGGTCTGCTAAAGCACATTATACTAGCTCCATTTGCAACCTCTTCCTCCTTTTGTTCTAGAACTTCCATTGATGGCATTTTGGCAGCAGCCACCTGGTTTAATGCTTAAACCTTTATTACTCATTACAGACTAGATTTGACCTCTAGAAGCAGAGCTGCTTTTAGTTCTACAGTTCTCTGGAATATCCTTTTATGAGAGCCACCCAAGATTCACGTAGCAGTGGACTCTGGCCCAAACTTTTAGTAATGAATGAAAAGGACGACAATTGATATTAAAGTTAAAACAAAGTAAACTGATAAATGTGGTACAAAAATATATAACTGTAAAACAACCACAAACTGGAGAAAACACCAAAGGATGCAAAAGGAAGCAAAAGAATAACAAATTACCATAAAAACAAACTTTAAATACTTCACTCAATTAATTAATCAGTTAGTTCATAACCTAGAATAAAACCCACCCAATGAATAATTTAAAACAGTTTAACATCTTAAAGACATAACTAACTAGTAGCACTGATAGGTTTGACTTTACACCTACGATCTTTTAAAAAGCATTTTATATTATGTCTATTTAACCCAGGATATTCATCACTACATTAATATAAAATGTTTTTTTAAAAGATCGTAGGTGAAAAGTCAAACATATCAGTACGAGTAGTTATGTCTTTAAGGGGTTCACTGTAGAATCTCGAAATACTGAAATCCTGAAATGTTCTTCATTCCACATTGCTGCAGTCCTAACTATTGGGGTAGTCCGCTGTCCAGTCGGCCCGAATACCAAAGTATATGGCTGACGTCGGTCAGGGCGCATTAGACTGACGTCAGTACGTCAGGGTACTAATGCGCATGACCGACGTCATATCCTCAGTCTTTTTTGCCGCATGGTCCGATGCAGAAGCAATTTTGCGAGTGCAGGTTGGCGTTCTGAAAGTTTCTGAAGCCAGAGTTTCAGACCGAATCAAAGTTGGCTAAGTACCCCGTTGGGGAATATTTTGGTTTTTTCTTGCCTCAGTATTTAACCGGATGTCAGAAAAAGTGAATAACTGTATTTCTTGTGGGAAACAGATACCTCATAGGGATTACCATACTTTGTGTATACCTTGTTTAGGGCCTGAGCACGACGTTGTTGGATGCCGCTCTTGTGCTAGATTTAACAAACGCACTATTAAGAGAAGGTTAGACTGTGCCAGGTTAGTGTTTGGGAAGCGTTGTAATTATAAAATGCCGTCGGATGCTCCGACGCTGGCTTCGGCTAAAAAACGCAAGGACAAAACAGCAAAGCCTAGAGTGGAGGAACCGACAGTCCCAGAAGTCGGTTCTTTAGAGGGCTCAGTGGAGCCGGAGGTTTTGCCTGGTGTTTCTTTGGAGTCTCAGGGAGAGACTTTACTGTTACAGGATGTATCCTCTCAGGAAGTAGGCCAGGCTGAGGGGGCTTCTCAGGTGGCTGTTCTTCCCTCCCTTCCTAAGGTGGTCAGAGCCTCCCCTTCTGTTTCCAAGGCTTCTTTGAGGGGCAGGCCGAGTTTTGCTTCAGTGGGGGTTTCTCCTAGTACTTCAGGGTCTTTGCCTAAGAAACATATGCTTAAAATGGCAGAGGATTTAATTACTATGATAAGGGGTTCTATGCCCCCTCCTGATAAGAGGCCTAGGGTGGAATCTGAGTTTGAGAGTTTTGAGCAATGCTCGGAGGCTTCTGAGTCTTCGGCTGAAGACTTGCAGGAGTACCCTCCTTATTCTGATTCTGATGTGGATGATTCTACTCCTTCAGCTTCCCCTCCTGAGGATTTTTCATTTTCAGAGACTCTGCATTCCATGAGGGAGCATTTTAAATGGGAAGGTCAAGATTTCTCTGATTCCAGGAAAAGGCTTAGGGAATTCTTGTTTTACCCCAGCACAGGCCTTTAGCTATACCTCCTGTTTTGAATGTGGTGGAAGATGTTTTGCAGAGGCTTCCCTGAATCCGGATTCTTTGCCTCCTGCCCCAGTTAAACCGGATAGGTATTATAGGGTGCCTGAAGCTCATAAGTATCTTTTAAGAGTCCTAGGGCAGACCCGAAACTGTCTCTCAGGGGCCTAAAGGTGTGAAGGCCTCAGTTGTTAAAAATCCTGTCCCTCCTGATAAAGAGGCAAGGGCTTTGGATAGATGGGGAAAGAAAGTGTATACTTCTTCCACTTTAGCCATGAGGGCGTTGAATTGTCAGTTTCACATGTTAAAATATCAGAATTATCTTCTTTCACAGTTGAAATCTAAGGTGGATGCTCTGGCGGAAGGTATTGAGTGTAAAGAGTTGCAGGATTTAGTTCATGTTTCTGAACAAGTGGGTAAACATTCCTTGCAATGTGGTTTTGATGCTGTGCAGGCCTCCTCCAGGGTGGCTGCCACTGGTTCTGTTCTTCGTAGGCACGCCTGGTTGAGAGATCAGAACTTAGCTGAGCATGTTAAGACAAGGATTTTGGATGCTCCTTTACAGTCTGATGTGTTGTTTGGTTCGCCTGTGGAAGCAGTTTTAAAGAAGATGGAGGACAAGGCTAAGTCTATGCAAACTGTTAAGGATTTTTTGCAGGTGCAGCCTCCGAAATTTAGTAGAAATTGGCCTGCTAAGGGATGGACTTATCCTGCTTATGATTCCCAGTCTAGGGGTAGGTCTAGACGTGGTAGGGGCAGAGCTCAAGGTGCTTTTAGGCCTAGGGCAGGGAGTTCACCTGCTCAGACTTCTGGTGAGGGCAGGGGTCAGTCCTTTCGTAAGCAGACCCAATGACCTGCCTTTTCAGCTGCCAGTACCTTCTCGCCTGGCGGCACCTCTAGGAGGAAGACTGTCTCTTTTCAAAGAAAATTGGGATTTAATTACCCAAGACAAATGGGTTCTGGATATCATTCACCACGGTTACAGGTTTTATTTCCATACCTTGCCTCCTTTCAAAGGCATGCCAGACATTCCTCCTCTACACAGACAAGAGGCTCACAAGCAAATTTCTCAGTTACTCCAAATAGGGGCCATTCAGCAGGTTCCTGTGCCAGAAAGGGGCCTAGGATTTTATTCTCGCCTGTTCCTAGTACCGAAGAAGGGGAACACGTGGAGACCAATTTTGGATTTATCTATCCTCAACACTTATCTGGACATTCCCAAGTTCAAAATGTTGACGTTACAACAGCTTTTACCTCTGCTGGGCAAGGATCACTGGATGGTAACTTTAGATCTCAAGGAAGCTTACCTTCATGTGCCTATAAGACTAAGTTGCAGAAAGTATCTGCGTTTTCGAGCTGGAAATTCTCATTATCAGTTCTCTGCATTGCCCTTTGGCTTATCTACTGCGCCCAGAGTATTCACAAAGGTTCTGGCTCCAGTGATAGCTTACTTCAGGCTAAAAGGAATTCAAATCTATCCTTACTTGGACGATTGCCTGATTCTGGCTCAAGAAAAGGAAGACCTTCTACAGCATTTGGAATATGTCATAGCAGTGCTAAGATGCCTAGGGTATTCTGTGAACGAAATAAAGTCCAGTCTAGTACCCTCTCAAGACATGTGCTTTCTGGGTGTGAGACTGAATACAGCAGCCCAGATGGCCTTTTAACCCCGGACAAACAAAAGAATCTTTCCAGTTACTTCCATCAACTATCTCTTCAGTCCGGGCTGACTGCAAGGACAGTCCTTCAAGCCTTAGGGTTCATGGCATCTTGTATTCTGGTGCTTCCCAATGCCAAACTGCATATGAGGAAGCTACAATGGTATCTCAAAATGTATGGACACAGCACTGCCAGGATTTGGACACTGTCATTCAAATAATACCTTGCATTCAAAAGGAATTTTTGTGGTGGGCTCAGGAATGTCACCTAAACAAGGGACTCTCTGTGACCCGGCCAGAGGCGAGTCAAATTCTAACGACAGATGCCTCAGACATTGCTTGGGGAGCTCATCTAAATGGAAAGTGGATACAAGACACGTGGCCTGCCAGACTACAGCATCTACATATCAACATGAAGGAGATGTTAGCAGTCCAGTTTGCATTAATGGCTTTCAAGGAGTTGCTTCTTCCAGGGCAGGTGTTGATTCTAACAGACAACACAACTGTCATGTGGTACATCAACAAACAAGGGGGAACACATTCTTACCCATTGTGCAGGCAAGCAATGATTTTATGGGAGACTGCGCTAAGCTTGCAACTAACTCTTCAGGCAAGGTTTCTGCCGGGAGCACAGAACTCCTTAGCAGATGTGTTAAGCAGACAAATCATGGATCCCCACGAGTGGAAACTGGATCTTCGTGTATTTCAAAAGTTGACAGTGTCCTGGGGAACTGCAGACATAGATCTGTTCGCTTCTCCACTAAACCACCAGCTGCCAAAGTTTTGCACAAAGAGGTTTCATCACACAGCTTGGAAAGTGGATGCTCTTTCTTTCAGTTGGAAAAATCTTCATGTGTATGCGTTTCCACCTCTGCCTCTTCTTCCAAAGGTGCTTCTAAAGGTCAGACAAGACAAGCCAAGGATGATTTTAATAGCTCCAGATTGGCCTCGGCAGCACTGGTACCCATTACTGAGGAGTCTGGTAAAGAAGCCTCCATGGCCTTTACCCTTGATTCCACATCTGTTGTCTCAGAAGGACGGTTGTCTGCTCAATGTCAAGCTTCACTCTCTTCATCTAACAGCCTGGCATATTCTGTTTTGAAAGACAGCAGGTCTCAACTTCCTCAACAAGTTTTAAATGTAATTATGGAAGCCAGAAGACCTAGTACAAGGAAAGTGTACGCAGAAAAATGGAAGAGATTTTTATTTTGGACTACAGCAAAGAATTTGGAGATTTCAGAGCCTAATTTGAGTGTGGCTCTTCAATATCTTACTGAGTTATTGGACAAAGGTTTGTCTTTCTCTTCCATTAAGATTCATGCTGCAGCAATTTCAGCTCACTATGATTGTGACCCACCATTGTTTTCACATCCTTTGTTCAAGCAATTTCTTAGAGGGGCAAAGAATATAAGACCCCCACGTAGAGCTCCTACTCCTGCTTGGGATCTCAATTTTGTGTTGGAGAAACTTACTCTACAACCTTTTGAGCCTGCAGCTACTGCTGAACTGAAATACTTGTCATGGAAGACTGCTTTTTGTTGGCCATTACTTCTGCAAGAAGGGTTTCTGAGTTACAGGCCCTTATGGCGGTTGAGCCCTTTTTGATTTTTCATAAGGATAGGGTATCATTACGTACTAATCCTTCCTTTATGCCTAAAGTGGTTTCTAGTGTGGCTTTAAACCAAACTATTCATTTGCCTACGTTTTATGCAGATCCCCAAAATAAAGGGGAAAAGATTTTGCACACTTTAGATGTACACAGGCAATTGCGTTATTATTTGAGCAGGACTAAGGATTTTAGGCAGTCTCAGCAGTTGTTTGTTTCTTTTGCTTTGAGTTCTCAGGGCAAGCCTGTGTCAAAACAAACTATTTCTAGGTGGATTGGGTTTTGCATTGCATTTTGTTATTCCCATCATGGCAAGGAGATTCCAGCTGGGATTAGGCCTCATTCCACTAGGGCTACTGCCACTTCAACAGCTTTTTAAGGGGGTGGCAACTAAGGATATTTTGGAGGCAGCTACTTGGAGTTCAGTGCATACTTTCTCTAAGCATTACCACCTTCCTCTCTACTTTAAGTCTAGGGCTGGTTTTGCCACAGCTATTTTGCAAGGCATGTTATCAGCTCCTGCTTCCTTATGATTTGCCAGCCTCCCTTACCTCTGCTTTGGGATTCTACCCAATAGTTAGGACTGCAGCAATGTGGAATGAAGAACATAGTACAGTTTTGTACCTACCATAAATGTAGATGTTTGAGGATCCACATTGCTGCAGTCCAATTTACCCTCCCTCCTTCCCCTCTGTGTTTAGGGGTGGTTGTGTGGGTGAGGTTATATTCTGCTAATTTTGTATATTTTGTATATATATATATTTTGGTGCAGATATGTTGGGAGTTTTTGGTTTTTGGCCTTATCTTTTCAGGGTCTTCTGACATCTGGGGCAAGAAAAGACTGAGGATATGACGTCGGTCATGCGCATTAGTACCCTGACGTACTGACGTCAGTCTAATGCGCCCTGACCGACGTCAGCCATATACTTTGGTATTCGGGCCGACTGGACAGCGGACTACCCCAATAGTTAGGACTGCAGCAATGTGGATCCTCGAACATCTACATTTATGGTAGGTACAAAACTGTACTTTTCAGTATTTCGAAATTCTATAGCAGAAACATGTAAATACCGAAACCCCATAACCGCGAAATTTAAAATCGCGAACCTACAGTGCAAATACACCACACATATATACAATCTCCCCCCACAATCAAACAAACAATCCTACACTACAGACAAGCAGGGGGGCAAACCCACCTACGCCCCCCACACCCCCTACTTATATATACTAACTCCGAGATCGCACAGTCACACACACAATGGTTAACTCACACACTCACATTTCACAGCCCCTTGCACACACACATCACAGCCAAAGCACACACACTAACATGTACAAAAGCCCCTAACCAACACACTCATATGTACTTACCTACACTTACACCTATGCATTCACACACCTCAACACCCCCCTACTTATGTATACTAACTCCGAGATCGCACAGTTACACACACAAAGGTAATTCACACACACACATTTCACAGCCCCTTAAACACACACATCACAACCAAAACACACTAACCTGCACAAAATCCTCCAAACAACACACTCATACGTACTTAACCTACACTTACACCTACGCATTCACACACTGCAACACCAGAAGCTCCGAACTTCGTTATTTTGAATTTCGCGCTTTTGGTGTTTTGGAATTTCAAGGCTTCGGTATTATAATTTCGAAATACTGAAAGTTGGGTTTCAGTATTTCGAAATAATAAAGGGAAACCCGTCTTTAAGATGTTAAACTGTTTTAAATTATTCAGAGAAGTGTTATTTGCTCTTAATGGTATAAGAGTTTGAAGTTTTGCTGTTAACTGTTATTGCAGAAGTTATATTTTTATTTTAATAAATCAGTCTGTGTACTAAACTGAGTGAATTCATCTGGCCTGGAAGAAGATGAAGATAGTAATGTACTCCGGTTGCAAGGACTTTGGAACAATTACTTTCAGACCTTTCATTATGATACCTTTGTCAGCCAAAATCTCATCTCTGTATTGGAAATAAGGTTGCACTTCTTGAGGTAAACTAGATTGCTTTGATGGCCATCAGTAGTTGAACCTCTGTAAAACTGGATCTGTGGCTGTCTGATCTCTCAGCTCATCAAGATGTGTAGAAGAAATATTTCTCACTTCCATACCTTCAAAGTCAAGTTTCTCATTCTAGTGCTGTTCTGTGTTATTTCTGGGCGATCTGGATAATGTATCAGCAAGATAAAGAAGTTTGCCTTTCTTGTAGACAAGATTGAAATTGTACTTTTGCAATCTCAGGATCATTTGTTGCAATCTGGCTGGAGGTTGGTGCATAGGCTTTCTCAAAATAGTGACTAGAGGCTGGTGCTCTGTTTTGAACTGGATAGGACTACCATAAACATAATCATGGAACATTGAACATGCAAACACAATTGCCAGAAGCTCTTTCTCGATCTGGGCATACTGCATCTCAGTTTGGGTAAGAGTTCTCGATGCATAGGTAACAGGTTGATCCTCTTGTGGAATGACTGGGTTTACTATTAAAATTTTGAAGTGAGAATGTACGCATATGAACAGTTTGAACTCCAGACGTTCAAACGTTTCATATGCGTACATTCTCAATGTTCGAACGTTTATATTAGCGAATGTCCTTTGCGTTCTCGAATATAAATTCAAAGAGCTATACAGAGATTGCGGTACAGTGCAGTTAGGGAAATTCATCCCTTTCCTCACTGTAGTACGATCTTGGAGTTGGAATATATAGTTAGCAGGGGGTGCAAAAATGGGATGTTCCTTATAGGAGTATGGAACTTCACGGCAAGGATGGCATGTTCGGTAATTGCTGTAAAATGTCGAATTCGATATTTTTGACAATTGACTATTTTTGACATTCTGGACGTCTGAAAATACAAATTTTCAGATGTTTTTTAGTTAACAGTATGTTTTTATTTTCTAAATTTTAATAGTAAACTGAATGACTGCACCAAGACCAAATTTTGAAGCATCAGAGTAAAAGTGCAACTGGTTTGTGATCATCATAGTATCGGAGAGTTGGCAGACTCGCAATTCTCTGTTTCAGGACATCAAATGCTCTTTGGTGTTGCTCTAACCAAGACCAGGATACATCTTTACATGTCAGCTCTCTAAGCGGTGTTGAAAGTCGTCTCAAATCTGGAATTAACTTGCCTAGGTAGTTGACCATGTCAAGAAAGCATTGCAGGGTTTGAACATTGTCTGAAGCTGGCATCTCGAGAATGGCTGTCTGTTTTGAAGGGTTCGATTGTAATCCTGTACTTGTAAACTCTTGTAGCCTGAACTTGCATTTGTGTGGATTGAGCTTAAGATTCACTTGATGTGCACTTTCTAGAACTTTTGTGAGGTTTCTGTTATGTTAAGCTTCATCATGACCTCCTACTGGTATGTTGTCAACTATAATAGCACAAGGATACCCAGAAAAAAATTGCTGCATTGCACGTTTAAAGACTTCACGTGCAGAATTTATCCCAAATGGCATTCTCCAAAATCTATACCTGCCAAATGGAGTACTGAAAGTAGTGAACAGTGAGGATTTCTTTATCAAGCTGAATTTGCCAAAAAGAACTCTCTGCATCTAAGACCGAAAAAGTAGAGGCATTTGGCATCAAGGCTGCAACTTCAACTGTGCGCGTTGGATGATGAGGTCTTCTAAGTGCCTTGTTCAAATCTCATAGGTTAATACGTATTTTGATGTCATCTGAGTTTTTCTTATGAGCTACCAGCGTGGAAGATTTTATTTATTTTATTTATTTTATTTTACATTTGTTGACCGGACTAGTCCAACTGGATATATGTCCATTTTCACCAGAGGCCCGGGGAGAAAAGCTCCACATGCAAACATTAGTAAGAACAGGTACAAATTAAGCATGTATATCGTATATACATCAAAACACATTAGATATTAACTACCAAACAGAAGATGAGAAAGTGTGTTTTGTTAACAGTTTTTTAAAGCTAAAAAACTTTAAACTTTAACAAGGAAAGCTAGTTAAAGTAGAAAAGTTGCGAGTACCTAGATACCCAAGGTAAGCTAGTCAGGGTTGCTACAGGGGCAGAGCCAGTGGGTTTTGAGGTGAGTTTTGAGTTGGGATTTAAAGCAGGGAAGAGAGGAGATTGCTGTGAGATTGTGAGGAAGAGTGTTCCAGGTTTTTCCTACTGTGTTGAAGAACAATGATTTGCCGGCTGAGTTATTGGGTTTACTAGTGGATATAAGTAGCTTGTCGGAGGAACGAAGGCTTTTACGATTTCAGTAAGGAGTAATAAGTGAAGTGAGATTGGGAGTGTTTGTGGGTTTGTAAAGGATTTTGTGGGCTAAGGAGAGCTGGTGGAATAGAATTAGGTTTTGTATTTCGAGCCATCGTAGTTGCCTTAAGTTTTGGCAGTGATGTGTTCTAAAAATAGAGTTAGTGGCAAATCTGGCAATATTGTTGTAGGCAGCAGACAATTTGCTGAGGTTAGTTTTGGACACTGAATTTTAGATAGGAGAGGCATACAGGAGGGTGGAAATAAGATGGGACTGAGCAATGGAAGTTCTGGCAAGTGGAGTAAGGAATGGTTTAATTCTAGAGAGGGAGCCTAGTTTTCTGTTAACTAATTTTATAGTATTGTTGTGCTTGTCAAAGGTCAGATAGTTGTCTATCTCAACTCCGAGGAGTTTGGTAGTTGGATCGGGTGATATGTTGGTACCATTATTTGATGTGACACGGAAGTTAAATGGAGAGGAATTTTCAGGTTGGTGAGAAAAGTAGTAATTAGTTTTTTTGGGGGGTTCAAAATTAAGCATTGTTTGAGGAACCACATCTCTAAGGTTTCAAAAGTCTTTTGGGTGAGAGAGTGCAGTACAGAGGGGGATGAGGCAGAACAGATTAAAGTATAATCATCTGCATATTGTATACAGATGGCAGGAGAAATATGAGTATGAAGATCATTAATGAAAATTGAAAAGAGGAGAGGGCCAAGAATTGAGACTTGGGGGACTCCTAGAGTAATGGGGAGGTGGTTGGATAAGTTATTATGCCACCGCACAGCCTGTTGTCTGTTGTGCAGGTACCAGTGGAACCAGTTAATTGAGCTTGTGTCTAGTGCAAATGATTTAAGTTAAGTGTAACAGTATTTCATGATTGATCATATCAAAGGCTTTGGATAGATCAATAAATATAGCAGAGCTAAGGGTATTATTGTTCCCATTTTATTGATGCAGTCTGTGAAGGAGAGGAGGGCAGAGGTGGTGCTATGGTAGGGTCTAAAGCCGTCTTGTGACAGTTAGCTAACAGATTGTTAGTTAACAGGTGATTCAGAAGTTGCTTCTGGACACATTTTTCCATGATTTTAGCAAGAGGAGAGAGCAAGGCTATGGGTCGGTAGTTAGAGAGTTCAGTTGACTTTCCACCTTTATGAAGGAGAATAATATGAGATATTTTCCAGAGTGAAGGAATATAGCCTTCTTCAATGGTTCTGTTAATCAGGATGGTGATGGGATAGGTTAATGCATTAGCAGCAACTTTTAGATACAGAGCAGGTAGACGGTCAGCAGATGGAAAGGATGGCTTAAGTTTATGTAGCAGAGAACAAATGAGTGAAGAGGGAACAGGTTGTAGTTGAAATGTGGGAATAGAAGTGTTAGAGGAGGTGGAAAGACAGGAGATATCAGGGGAGAGTTGATTGGAAAGAGACTGGACAGTTTCAGTAAAGAAGGTATTGAAGGCATTGGCAGTCTGAGGTTATCTTGGGAGGTGCCTGCTGGGCTTGGAATGTCCGAGTGGCCTGGCTTCATGAGATTATTTATTCCTGCCCAGAACTTTTGTGGGTTATGTAGGTTAGCCTGTTGCAAATAGCAGTAGTAGTTTCTTTTATCAAGAATTACTGCTTTTTTTGTAATGTTTCTTATTTGTCTAAAGTTGAGTTGGTCAGTGCGATCTTTAGTACTGCGGTATTTGGACCAGAGTTTATTTTCAGAATAATCTTTTGCCTTGTGTCCTTTGTTAGCCAAGGGACGGCTTTTGAGGGAAGTCTGATGGACCCAGATACCCATTCAGTTGGAGTTTCGACTGGACAAATCACACCTTGTTGCACCATTTTATTTTGTTTGGCTTTGACTCTGTCCTGCATGGCTATTGGAACTTTACGTGCTGGTCTGATAACAGGACTGACCTCTAGTTCATAGTTAGGTACTATGCTATTGGCCCAAGGGCCTAAGTAAGCCTAGCCAACAAGGTTCCCTGGCTTACGCCACCCAAGAAAGTTATTTTTCTGTGCCCCTGTCGAGCAGAGCCACAGAAGTGATCCCTGGGGTGTATTTCGTATTTCCCATCCACTGATCAAGATTTTTTTGAAGAGTGCTAATGAGGAACTTTGCTTGACATAGATGGGTAGCTTGTTCCAGAGTATGGGAAGTCTCTGGGACAGGAATCTGTCCCCTCAGCATGTCCTGTTTATTATGGTGACAGGGTTTAGGTCCCTAGAGTGTGTAGCTTAGAGTGATTGGGTTTTCTTTAGGTGTTGCTTGTCCAACATCTCTGAGTTTGACATAGCTTTATTTGTTAGGCAGAGGTCACCTCTGAGTAGGCGATATGCTACAGAATAAAGCTGGAGTTTTTTTGAGTCTGTCAGTGCAGGGCATCTGTTTGAGGCCAGTAATCCTCTTTGTGTGGTACTTCTGTGGCCTTTCCAGGTCTAAGTTCATGGAATGCACAACTGGGAGAGATCAGCATAGGTAGAAAAAATGTACTGGGCAAAATTAGAGTAGTGGTCTTTTAAGCTAACTTGGTAGACTTCCTTATTAAATGAAAGCAGTCCCATTTTCAAACGGTCTCTGAGACCTAATAATGACTAGATGTGCTTCTTGACCACATAAAATAATAAGTTGTAATTTCTTCCAGCAGAGTAACATGAAAGCACTACTGAGCCTTCGGTTTGAATTTCTTCACCTCCATAAGCAACAAGCTTCGCACACCTCGCCAAATCAAGCCTTTCACCACAACACACTCTAGCAAATGTTTCTGCTAACATTACATTGCACTTGGAACCTGTGTCAACTTTGAGCTATGGGTTTGCCTTTTATCTCAGCAGTACAAAATACTTCATTCTTTGGCCTTAAATCTACTGCATTAACTGTTTCATGAAGTACTGACACACCATCAATATAGAGTAGGGTTGCAACAGTCTCACTGATCAACTCGTTTCTTAAAATGTTCCCTTTTAATACAAGAATGTGGGCCTTTTGATTTACAAAACCTTTTGAAATTATTCTATTTATTGCATTTGTGGCATTGCTGACCAAAAGCTAAACATTTCTCCCTCTTAGATTCATGACTTCCACCACAGTTACGACAGTTGGCAATGAAACTGGGTTAAGGCCCATACTTTGAGTTTGCTGACTCACTCTTGTGCTTCACTGAGATTGTGTGACTTCTGGAATTTGCTGGAAAGTTCTGGAGTTTACCAGTGAATGTTGCAGGGGCTATAGTTGCTGTCATGTGCTTGGGTCTGTTTCTTTTAACTATTGTGCTGCATGCTATCAACATGCACTTTATCACTGTGCATTCTAGAGCTATTCTCATTTGTAAGCATATTTGTTTGCTTTTCTGTGAGCTCATATATCTGACAAAACTCATTGGCCTTATTCAAAGTTAAAGCACTGTCACGAAGCAAAATCTTTCTCATAGCATCATCTTTTATGCCACACACAAGTCTGTCTTTTATCAACTCATCCCTTAAGTCACCAAATCTGCACGTTTTAGCCTTATTTCTCAGGTCATTTATATATGCTGCAAAAGTTTCACCAGGCTTTTGATCCATTGTGTAAAATAAGTGCCTTTCCATTGTAGCATTTGTCTGGAGGTCACACATTTCTCTAAATTTACATTTTAAGCACTTTGGGTCCTCCCTTGACTCAGCCAGTATAACAGTATGATGGTTTTCCCCCTCTCCTGTGCAGATAGCAGGTACATGAACATTCCCTTTCACTGGCTTCTGACCCAGCTAAATTAAGTAGAATAAATGCCTTTGTATGGTCATCTTTATCAGAAAATGCAGCCTGTATGAAAATGTTGCACTCTTGCTGAAACACTCTACAGTTCTTAGCAATATTACTGTCAAAACACAAGTGCAGTGGGTTTTTGAAATCTGTCTGACATGCCCACAGAGCATGTACAAACACACTGAAAATATGGCCCTTATAATTATGTATGAACAAACAGATGTTAAGTTGTCTATCTCACCTTCATTCTTGCTGGATGGGTTCAGAGCCAATCCTCGGCTCCGACTCGTCCTTTTACTAAAGCTCGAGAGCTATTTACTGGCTTGAGGCCTCCCCATATCCCACAATGCTAGGTGTCAGATACCCAGATCTCGTTTGCCGCTTCAGCTATGAGGTTGCATTTTTTTGCTGGCTCAGGTCGTATTAATCTTTTTTTTGTCTTTTTCAGCTAAATTTTAACTGTATTTTTCTTAGTTAGATTGTCTTTAACCTTTAGTATAGTTGTACTGTGTATCCTTCTAGTTTGTCCCACTTAGGAAACTCGTTTTTCTGTTAGAGAGTCCCCCCCCTTGTTCCTTCTCTATTAATGGCTAACCCCCCCTCCCTTTGTTGTACATATAGGAGTAGTGTTTAGCCTTATAATTTTTATTGAGGTTGTTGTAGTTATTTTTATTAAGCGTGGGTGTTTTGTGATAGTTTTTTTTCTGCTCACTACTGTTACCTTATCTAGTGCGGGCGTGTGAGTGTGTCTGTGTCTTGTTTAAGCACTAGTGTAACTTTTTTTTCTCTTTGGTATCCCCGGACCAGTATGTCCAAAGATACCAAAGTTTTAGGCTTCAAGAAGTGTGACTCATGCTGTCAGAATATGTCTCTGACAGACGGTCATACTACTTGCGTTTATTGCTTGGGTCCCCTACACCTGCAGGACTCCTGTTTGGTCTTTCATGCCTTCAGCTCGAGAGTCCTGTAGGAGCGTAGGAACAAGCTCATCTTGAGAGGCCTACTCAAGCCAGAGGGATCCCCGGTGAAGCCTCAGTTGGGGAAATCCTCAAAGCCCGCCAAGCCGTCGTCTCCCAGTTCAGAGCCGTCGCCGGGTGGAGCATCTGCCTCCTCTTCGGCTCTGGCTGGGGCCGACACCTCTAGACCTCTATCGGCTCCGACTTTAATGTCGGAACAGTCATTGAGCCGAAAACATTCTAGTTCCCCTTCCCTAGAATCGGTTTGCTCGCTCCGAGGTCACCGTTGCTTCAATCGGAACGGAGCCATAGGTCCCATTCCTCTTGGTCTTCCAGGTTATCCGACCATGACTTGGAGAGGGTGGTCAGTAGACTACTTAAATCGCAGGCCCGGGCCAAGATGTTAACCAGCCCTTCTCAACAGACTGTAGCTATCCCGGTGTCTTCAACAGTTACTCCTCCTTTTGTGTTCGGAGCCGGTGCTGGTTGGGGCTAGAATCTTGGAAACGTCGGAGCCGATACCATACCTTTTAGCTCCTTCGGATCCGATCTCTTCATTGGTTCCTTCCTTGGAGGGATCTGGGCTCCGGGACTCCCTCGTCGGCTCCGAGGGGGCGAGTGGCATCGGACCCTTGTCCGACCCTGTTCTCCCTCTTGGGGCTTCAGCGCAGGTGAGCTCTGCCTCGGAGCTGTCCCTGTCTGTGCCGGGAGGGGTTCACGTCTCTTCGGAGCGAGGACCCTCTGCTCTGCCCGACAGGGGTGCCTTCGAGGTCATGAGCGTGCTGACTCCTGTGTCGGCTCCACGATCGGCCCCTTCGGCTCCTCCCCCCATGGTGCCTGCATCAGTCTCTGTCCACCCTCCTGACCCCAAACGTGGAGAACAAACACTCCAGGTCACCCCATTGGGCATATCTTCCTCTTCCGAGGCCTCCCCTGATCATTCGGAGGAGCCCCCTCGGAAGAGAAAATGTAAGAGGAAACATGTTGACTCCCCCAAGTCAGTGACGTCTGATACCGACTTGGAGGATTCGGAAGGGTCCCCAAGGTCCCCCTTTGAGGAGGTTTCCTTTTCAGACATCCTAGAGATCCTTGGGCAGAGGGGGAACTGGACTGCCCTTAACCCTTCCGTGGAAGAGTCGGTGTACCTGGACGCGTTTGGTTCTCGCCCTTCCACCTCCTGGGTGTCTCCGCATTTCGACCCGCTCATGGAAGTGGTGGCTCAAAAAGCATGGACAGCCCCGGACACAGTGGAACCAACTCCCCGCAGGCCCACAAAGCTATTACAGCCCCATCTGACAAACAATTTCTGACAAAAGGTGTCCCTGTTGATGCCATGGTGGTGGCAGCAGCCACTAAGAAGGAGTTGGCTGACCCTTCGGTGCCTGTCCATCCACCTAATAAAGAATCTAGGACAATGGACAGGTACGGGAAGCGGATGTTTTCTCCAGCGACCTTTTCCATGCGGTCGCTGAATTATCTGTGCCATTTCACCCGCCTTCAAAGGGATCTTCTTAAGGAATTGGGTGATACCCTTCAGGATTCATCAGCTGCTGGGGCTCAGGATAAGATCAACTTCCAGATGGCGACCCTTAACTCTATCGTCAACTCCTACATGCGGCTCATTTCTTATGCAGCCGATGGGGCGAGTAGGGCCGCAGGTACAGGCATGGCTTTGAGAAGACATGCCTGGATGCAGTTATGTAACTTTGCTGACCCCTTCAAGGCATCCTTCACCAATACCCCCTTCGATGGTTCGGCTCTGTTTGGACCACAGGTGAAGGATACCCTTACCAGGTGTGCGCAGGAAGGCAAGACTCTCTCTGCCGTGGGAGTCCATTTTTCTACTCCCTCTAGACCATACCCTAAAGGTCAGAAGAGTGGAAAATGTGGTTTCGGAAACCCCAGGGAGTCGTGCCTGACACACATGGCGAGTTTCCCTCCAGGGGCAGAGGAGGGAACAATAATAGATGCCGCCCGAGGGGCAGAGGGGGTCCGCAAAATCAGGGTAGCAGAGAATCTTTCTCTGAGAAACCCTTTCAGCACCCCTGAGGGGCTGTCTGACTGTCCACCTTCGGAGGCAGTCGGAAGATTGTCACTGTAACCAGAAGCCTAACAACTCCTCATACGAGACAAATAGGTACGGTCTGTCATATCCGAGGGTTACAAAATCCCCTTTGTCCACACCCCTGTACAAACAAACAGGTCCCATCCAGATGTTCCACCCGGTGTAAGGGAACAAACAGTACTAGAAATTTCAAAACTGCTAGAAAAAAGGGCCATCCAGCTAGTCCCAGAAGACCAGCAAGGATCCGGGATTAACTTCAAGTTCTTTTTGGTACCAAAAAAGACAGGGGACTGGAGACCCATTTTGGATCTCAGCAGGTTAAACAAATCTGTTTAAAGAACAAAGTTCCGGATGGTCACGCTTCAGTCCATTCTACCTTTTTTGGGTCAGGACAATTGGATGTGCTCCATAGACATTCAGGATGCGTACTACCATATCAAAATGGACAGACGCTCCAGAAGGTTTCTCCGCTTCCGGCTGGGAACTAGTCACCATCAATTCAGAGCCCTGTCCTTTGGTCTCACCACAGCCCCCAAGGTGTTCACCAAATTCATGGCAGTGGTTATGGCTCGCCTGAGACGGCGAGGATTCCAGGTGTTTCCATATTTAGACGACTGGCTCCTGACTGCTTCCACCAGGCATCAGCTACTGCGAGCCAGGGATTATACCATCCAAACTTGCTCCGAGCTAGGTATCTCTATAAACTTCGAAAAGTCTGCATTGTCGCCTTGTCACCTTGTCAATCTATAACCTTTATAGGCGCAAGATTAAATACAAAAGAGCTGCCGGCAAAACTTCCCTTAGAAAGAGCATCAGACATTCGCCGACATGTTCAGACCTTACTACAGTACAAGAGAATTCAGGCCAGGTTTGTACTGAAAACTTTGGGTCTCATGGCAGCAGCAATCACATTACTTCCCCTGGCGCGTTTTCACATGCAAATTCTTCAATGGATGCTTTTTACCCAATGGTCATTTCAACAGCTTCCGATGTCTCACAACATAATCACCCAGTCATGCAAAGACCACCTGTCTTGGTGGATGGTCTCCTCTCTAGTACAAGGCAGACATTTGTTCTTCCTCCTCCTGTTGCCACGGTGACAACAGATGCCTCCCTAATCGGGCAGGGGCATTTTCAGGGCAGGACTGTCCGGGGCACTTGGCAACCTCTAGAGTACCACCTGCACATAAATGTCTTAGAGATGAGAGCAGTGCTTTTAACGTTGCAAGCTCTTCAGGACTGTCTACCTACCGGGACCATTGCAATTCAGACAGACAATATGTCTGTAGTGTGGTACATCAGCAAGCAGGGCGGAACCAGGTCCTATCCCTTATGTCGAGAAGCACTCGGACTCTGGCAGTGGGCGATCTCCTCTCAACGGTTTCTGATAGCAATGCACATCCCTGGGAAGTCCAACATCCTAGCGGACAGGCTAAGCAGAGCTATTCTCATGCCTCATGAGTGGTCTCTCAATCGGTTAGTAGCGGACAAAATTTTCCGCAGATGGGTCAACCTTGCTGCGACCTTTTTGCAACCCCTCTCAACAGCAAGTGCGACTATTTCTTCACTCTCTTCCCCCTCCCCGGCCACTACCCCAGAGACACTCTAGTTCACGATTGGCCCTGGGGTCTTTTGTATGCATTCCCACCTTTTCCCTTAATTCCCAAACTAATTCAGAAAGGATATATAAACAACAAAGACCAACAGTGAGTCCCAGCTCTACCTTCCAATAAAAATTTATTTCGTTGAACAAGTCCTTTCTCTAGCGCCTCGGCCAACAGCCTTTACAGAGTAAAACAGTAAAACTCATAAAACACTTGCAATATATACAAAAAACAAGTAATTAATCAATTATATAATTAAACAATCAAATCACATACTAAATGTATTTAAAGTCATAGTCTTAAACAAGACATTGCCAGTTACATTCTCTGTTCATTCCATGTGGTTGCAAAGTCCCAAATTTCATAATCAGAATGCATTCCTTTTGTCTTAGCATATTTTTTTGCCTATCAACATCATTATAATATAATGGAACATGTTCCAAAATAGACACTTTTATATTTTCAATATTTCCATGATGTACAGAATTAAAATGTTCAGCAATAGGACTAGTAATTTTATTATTTTTAACATCTCTGATATGTTCTTTAATCCTGTCTGCTAACATTCTTTTTGTTTCTCCAATATAATATTTATTACAATCACAAAATATAACATAAACAACACCCTTGCTCATACATGTATATTTAGCTTTTGTAGTGAAGATTTTACCATTTATTTTATTCACCTCATTCACAACATATTTGCATATAGAGCACTTTCCACAAGGGAATGTTCCCAAATTCTGTACAACATTTAATCCATTAATACAGGGCTTCCTATAAATGCTGTGTATCAAAAAATCCTGTATACTTTTCCCTTTTTTGTATGATGTCATTAATTTTATATTTTTTAATGATGCTACATCTTTCTTAATAAAGTTCCAATATTCCATAATCATTTTATTACCAATTGCAGAGAAGTTGGTGTACTTTGTAACAAAAAACATTCTCTCCTTGTCAGTGTTATATTTGTTACTACCTTCATAGTTATTTTGTCTAATAGTGCCTTTACTATGTTTAAAGGCTCTATATAAACTATTTTCTACGTTATCTGGGTTATACCCTCTAACTTTGAATATCTTGGCCACTTTATAAGCCTCACTATAAGCCATATTAATATCAGAATTAAGTCTTTTTATTCTGAGAAATTCCCCATAGGGGATAGCTGACAATGTATGGGGGATGACAACTATCTCCCACATTTTCCAGCTTATTTCATCAAATTTTCTATGAATACTGGTATATATGGGAAAGCCATTGTTGCCCTTAAGCGAGATATCTAAAAAATTAACCTGATTTCCCTGCTGTATATCACTGAATTTTATGCCAAATCTGTTGCTATTTAATTCATCAATGAAATTATCTGATGTATCCGGTCACCATAACAGATGAAGATTAGGTCATCAATAAATCTAAAATACTTTAGAACATTCTTTTTGAAAAAAGGCAACCTATAAAGATGTTCATTTTCAAATAACCCCATAAACAGGTTAGCATAGGCTGGCGCAAACGCCGCCCCCATAGCAGTACCTGTAACTTGTCTATAAAGGGTGCCATTAAATTCAAAAAAATTATTCATTAAACAAAATTCCACCAATTCCAAAATATAGTATGTTTTAGGGCTATCATTCAAGAAGAATTTTATAGCTTCTAAGCCCAAAGTATGTGAGATATTGGTGTAGAGACTCACTACATCCACCGTAATAAAGTACATGTTTTCGCACCAGTGGATATCTTTTATCTTCCCTAAAAAATCATATGAGTCCTGTATATAGGAAGGTAACAGCAAAACTTTCTTTATCAGTATTTCATGCAACATGATACAAAGATTATAAGTGAAATAGCCAAAAGCTGACACAATGGGCCGACCAGGTGGTCGGTTAAGATCTTTATGAATTTTGGGTAGGCAAAAGAATTTTGCAATTTTTCTATTCTTAATATTTATTTTTCTATTTATATCCATTTGACTCAGATAGTGTAATCTCACACCTTTCTGTAATAGTATCTCAAAATCCTTTTCTGCCTTCCGTAACTGGCTAATATTGGTTTTGCAATATACAATGTTGTTATCTAGATGTTGCATGCACATACCATAATAGTCACAAGAATTTAATATCACAAGTTTTCCCCCCTTATCTGCTTGTTTAAAAACTATATTATGGTTTCTACTCAGTTGTTGCAGTTTTTCCCATTCCAATTTTGTCAGGTTATAAATATGCTTTTTATTCACAAAATCTTCTATTTCCTTTTCCAACATTGTATTTAACAATGATTCAAATCGTAATATGTTAGAATTTTTACATGGAGGTAGAAAATAGTTGTTATCTTTAAGCATATGTGTGCTTAATAAATCATAAGCATTATTTTCCTCTTCACTACCTGATACACATGAGTAAAAACTTTCTTCACTTTCCATTTCACTATCTAGTGAAAATAAAGTATCATAGTTAACATCAGACTCAGTCGTTTTATTTAATCTAAAGAAATATTCCTTTAAATGCATTTTTCGACATAGCTGAAATAATTCAGTTTTAACCTCATATTTTTTAGGTATGCAAGTGGGTACAAATTTTAAACCCTTCTCTAGAACAGATAGTTCTATCTTGTCTAGTTTGTAACTCGACAAGTTAACAACATAATTACTATGTAAATTATGTCCATCTACCTTTCTTATATTGTCCATCGCCCGAGTCTCTCTGGCGTTCTGTATTATTCCAGCCCCTTTTCCTGGTATTGGCATGATATCCTTTCGATTCTGAATAAGTTTTGTGGAGTGCTTCTGGGTTTGCTGCAACTGGTAGTCCAGGAAAGGTTTCTCTATCATCTTCTTCCCACGAAGACGCCCCACTCTCGCCAGACAGGAAGTTCTTGCTGGCATGTTTTTCTGAGACCGGATTTCCTTTTTGAAAAGAGACACTCTTTCTCCTATTTCTCTGGAAGCTAGGAAACACGAACGCCCTCTTGTGTTCGTAGTCTCGAATATCTCTGGTTAATTTGGATTTTTTTCTTTCTACTAGATCTTTTTCATAACTACTTAATTTAGTATTAATACCTGAAAGAAAGTTTTCCAGTGTAGAATTCGATGTAATATTTACCAGCTGTTCACAAACTTGTTTAGTTTCCACTAAAAGTTTGTCTTTTTTCATGTTGTCTCTTTCAATTAGAATTGACACCCATTCTAAACTACACCGATGTGCAGCTGCTATCCATCGTTCATGAAATTTAACTTCTACTTCATTGGTAAGGTCAAATGGTGTAGATGGATTCTTAATAGACCTTAGCCCTCTAGGTGTTATATCCAGTTCAATATATCTTTCAAGGCTACCAATATTGTAGAAAGTAGATGTTTCTTTAAAAATCAATCTTTCAAGTTTAGAACACAAGTCCTGTACATCTGGATTATCAGAAATGATATTCTTTTTGCCTACCATAGCAAAAGGATTTGTAGTCGTTCTTTTCCTTGAATTTTCCCATTTCTTTATGATACCAAAGCCTGAATCTCCTATGGCTTCTGGTGCTGCATTCTTCACAGTTGATGTACCAGTGTCATTAGGCAAATTACTGGAGCGGTTAATATTTTCTCCATTCCGATTAAACATTTCCATACCAGTCTCTCTAAATATTCTAGGAAAGGAGCACATGGACTCACTTGTCATAATTGAACAACAGTAGGCAAAAAATATATATATAAACAACAAAGACCAACAGTGAGTCCCAGCTCTACCTTCCAATAAAAATTTATTTCGTTGAACAAGTCCTTTCTCTAGCGCCTCGGCCAACAGCCTTTACAGAGTAAAACAGTAAAACTCATAAAACACTTGCAATATATACAAAAAACAAGTAATTAATCAATTATATAATTAAACAATCAAATCACATACTAAATGTATTTAAAGTCATAGTCTTAAACAAGACATTGCCAGTTACATTCTCTGTTCATTCCATGTGGTTGCAAAGTCCCAAATTTCATAATCAGAATGCATTCCTTTTGTCTTAGCATATTTTTGCCTATCAACATCATTATAATATAATGGAACATGTTCCAAAATAGACACTTTTATATTTTCAATATTTCCATGATGTACAGAATTAAAATGTTCAGCAATAGGACTAGTAATTTTATTATTTTTAACATCTCTGATATGTTCTTTAATCCTGTCTGCTAACATTCTTTTTGTTTCTCCAATATAATATTTATTACAATCACAAAATATAACATAAACAACACCCTTGCTCATACATGTATATTTAGCTTTTGTAGTGAAGATTTTACCATTTATTTTATTCACCTCATTCACAACATATTTGCATATAGAGCACTTTCCACAAGGGAATGTTCCCAAATTCTGTACAACATTTAATCCATTAATACAGGGCTTCCTATAAATGCTGTGTATCAAAAAATCCTGTATACTTTTCCCTTTTTTGTATGATGTCATTAATTTTATATTTTTTAATGATGCTACATCTTTCTTAATAAAGTTCCAATATTCCATAATCATTTTATTACCAATTGCAGAGAAGTTGGTGTACTTTGTAACAAAAAACATTCTCTCCTTGTCAGTGTTATATCACCCAGTCATGCAAAGACCACCTGTCTTGGTGGATGGTCTCCTCTCTAGTACAAGGCAGACATTTGTTCTTCCTCCTCCTGTTGCCACGGTGACAACAGATGCCTCCCTAATCGGGCAGGGGCATTTTCAAGGCAGGACTGTCCGGGGCACTTGGCAACCTCTAGAGTACCACCTGCACATAAATGTCTTAGAGATGAGAGCAGTGCTTTTAACGTTGCAAGCTCTTCAGGACTGTCTACCTACCGGGACCATTGCAATTCAGACAGACAATATGTCTGTAGTGTGGTACATCAGCAAGCAGGGCGGAACCAGGTCCTATCCCTTATGTCGAGAAGCACTCGGACTCTGGCAGTGGGCGATCTCCTCTCAACGGTTTCTGATAGCAATGCACATCCCTGGGAAGTCCAACATCCTAGCGGACAGGCTAAGCAGAGCTATTCTCATGCCTCATGAGTGGTCTCTCAATCGGTTAGTAGCGGACAAAATTTTCCGCAGATGGGTCGACCTTGCTGCGACCTTTTTGCAACCCCTCTCAACAGCAAGTGCGACGATTTCTTCACTCTCTTCCCCCTCCCTGGCCACTACCCCAGAGACACTCTAGTTCACGATTGGCCCTGGGGTCTTTTGTATGCATTCCCACCTTTTCCCTTAATTCCCAAACTAATTCAGAAAGGAACCACGAGTAATGAGCACAACACAGCTCAGTCAAAACAGAATTATTTGTGCCAAAGGAAATATTTTATTTTGTGTAAGGTATATTAGTAATATACTATATTATACTATATTATATAATACATCATATAGAACAGTGTATTATTTATTTATTTATTTATTCAAATAATTTTATATAGGTATATAGAATTTGTAATAAGCATTCTTGAATTTTGAGACTATAGGAGATTGTCTGTTTTATTCTAAATATGTAATCAAGGGTTAAAAAGCTTAATTAACATGACTTAATTGGCAAAAAGGGCGGGAAATTATGCTATTTAAATGTTGTGTTACATTTGGTTTTATGTTCTGAGGAAATCTGATGTATTAGATGAAAGCGCTCAACATTTTTAAGTGTTTATACAGTTCGATGGTTTTTTAATTAAAGAAATCTTGCTGCAGTGATTCGTGGTTCCTGTTTTGACTGAGCTGTGTTGTGCTCATTACTCGTGGTTTATTTGGTGGATTTCAGGAGCCTTTGGAGTGTAATTCAGAAAGGAACCGCATTGGGATCCAGGATGATCCTCATTGCCCCTTACTGGCCTCGACAAATTTGGTTCCCATTCCTGCATCGTCACCTGCTGGAGCAGCCTTGGAATCTGGATCCAGTGCCAGACCTCTTGGTCCATCAGTCGGGCGGGCTGCACCAATCCCTTCGGTCTCTCAACCTCACAGCTTGGTTGCTCCATTTCCAACCTTAGCCAGGCTTCCACATTTCTCAGCCAGTGCGTGAAATCATCCTTTCTTCGCACAAATCTACTACCAGGAAGACTTATGCTAGTAAGTGGAAACGTTTCTCTTTCTGGGCGGAGGCTAGAAATATAGACCCCTTTACAGCCCCTGTCCATCACGTTCTAGATTTTTTAGCAGAACTTTTTCGAGCAGGTTCCTCATCTGCCACCATTAGGGTCCAATTAGCTGCTATCACAGATTTCCACACTGGCCTGTCAGAAACCAGCATCATGTCCCACAAACTTTGCAAGGCCTTTCTTAAAGGGACTATTTTACTTAGGCCCCCAGTCAGAGATCCCCTGTCTCCATGGGATTTAAACCTGATATTAGCTTCCTTGATTCTCCCTCCTTTTGAACCTGTGGCCTCCTGTTCCTTAAAATTACTCTGCTGGAAGACTCTCTTTTTAGTAGCCATCACCTCAGTTAGGAGAGTGTCGGAACTTCAAGCCCTCTGTATTCGTCCTCCTTATCTTGTGTTTCACAAGGATAGAGTTTCACTCAGGACTAATCCTTCCATTCTGCCCAAAATACCTTCCTAGACAAACCTGAATCAGGCTGTTGATCTACCTGTCTTTTTTCCTAACTATTTGAACAAAGCTGAGCAAAAGTTACACCAATTGGATGTTCACAGGCAATTACGCTTTTATTTGGATAGGACTAAACAAACAAGAAAATCGGACCAACTCTTCCTGTCCTATGCTGAGGGCAAGCAGGGCCTGCCAGTTTCTAAAGTAACCTTATCCAAGTGTTTGGCCTCTATTATTACTTTGATTTATCAACTGAGACATAAAGAACTCCCTACAAAACCAAAAGCTCATTCCACCAGAGCATTAGCTACGTCGGTAGCGTTTCAAGCAAAACTACCAATGGAATCTATTTGCGCTGCAGCCACATGGGCCACTCCTCAAACTTTCATTTCACATTATAAGTTGGATATGGCCTCCAGGAGTCGAGCTGATTTTGGTTCCACTGTGCTCAAGAGTCTGTTCCGATGAGCCACCCAGGGCTAAGGTGCTAGGGATGCTGTCCCATCCAGCAAGAATGAAGGCGAGATAGACAATTTAACATCAAGAAGTTATGTACCTACCATAACGTTCCATGTTAGTAGTCTTCTTCTCGCCTTCTTTCTTGCGTCCCACCCTCCATCCCCCTAGCCTGGACAGACCGAGAAGAATCCCTTTTGAGGCCTTCTTCCTCTGGCTGAGTCTTATCTAAGTTACTTCCTCCTCTGTTTTTAGTACTGTAGGTAAACCTTGTAGTTTGGACAGGTGTCCTTAAAAATTCCTTTTCTATGGTGTTAGCTCTGCCAAATGAGATCTGGGTATCTGACGCCTAGCATTGTGGGATATGAGGAGGCCTCGAGCCAGTAAATAGCTCTCGAGCTTTAGTAAAAGGCCGAGTCGGAGCCGAGGATCGGCTCTGAACCCATCCAGCAAGAAAGAAGGCGAGAAGAAGAGAACTAATATGGAACGTTATGGTAGGTTCATAACTTCTTATTATATGAACTTGTAGTAACATTCAAATGCACAATAAACTCTTCAAAAATACTGTACTTTGCGAAATACGCTCTGAAATGGCTGTATTCTGTGAAATAACTTCACTGTAATACTGCACAAACATGCGAACATTTTATATACTTCTGATAACTCGGATATCATTGATTAATGGGAAAAATATGGATTCACTAAGCATATATTGAAAATGCGGTTTTCTCATAGGTTCATAGGTTCATACTAGGCTATCTGCCCGAGGGCATTTACAAGCCTAGCCCATAGTTTTGTGGCTTACACCACCCCTTTAGTATGGGGAACTATACCCATTATTTTGCTGTGCCTCTGTCGAGCAGTGACACTGAGGTAATCCCTGGGGTATATCTGCGATCTCCCATCCATTGGTCAAGATTTCTCTTGAACAAGGCCAGCGAGGTGCTCTGCCTCACATATACCGGGATTTTATTCCACAGCATAGGGAGTCTTTGGGTGATGAATCTATCCCTCCAGCACGTCCTATTAATAGCCGTGTCGAGGTTTAAGTCTCCGCCCTTGTGGCTCTGACGGATCTAGATTTTTGAGGTGAAGCATATTCATCAAATGTGGGTTTGACATGGCCTTGTATGTTAGGCAAAGGTCACCTCTGAGCAATGATGGCGACTGAATAGGGCTGGAGTTCTTTCAGTCGGGCAGCATAGGACATATGTTTGAGACCCTTTATCCTTTTGGTGAGGAACTTTTGTGGCCTCTCCAGCTGCTGCAAGTGTCGGGTCAGATACATTCCGAATGGGGCATTGTACTCAATCATTGGTCTGATGAGTGATGAGTATAGGGAGACTATGACCTCCTTGATCTAGATGAGAATCCCTTCATGATAAGGTGGGCAATGTAGAAGGTCTTCCTAACTACTTTAGCTACATGGGTGTCGAATGACAGACTACTATCAACCTGGGTCCCGAGGTCCCTGATAACTTCTTCTGTGCTCAGTGGATTGCCACCTATTTGGTAGCTAGGGGTAACCTTGTTTTTCCCGAAGGGTATGACTATGCATTTTGGCATTTAACTTTAGGCCGTGGCTCTGGCACCAGTTATCCGTTTCTGTGAGACCCTTCTGAAGGATATCTGTGTCAGATGTGTTTTCTACTATGGCCCAGTTTGCAGTCATCTGCAAACTTTGTCAGTCATAACCCTCCTGTGTTTGCTTGTACTTGAAAAGTAGATGCCTAACAAGAGTGGGCCCAGGACTGAGCCCTGTGGTACACCACTTGTGACAGGCTTTGAGTCTGACATGGCGCCAGCAACTCTGACCCTGTGGGTTCTGTCACTCAGCCAGTTTGCAACCCATCTTGAGATGTATGGGTTAACATTTAAGGTGATGAGTTTTTCAATGATACCCGAGTGGGGTATTGTATCAAGGCCTTCGCCAGATCGAGGTAGGCTGTATGGACTGCCTTTCCTCATCAATGGCTTTGGTGACTGTTTCAAAAAGTCAACCAAGTTTAGAAGGCATGATCTGCCTTTGACAAAGCCAAACTGGGATGGATCCAAAGTCTGCAAATTCCTATGTCTTTATTTATGAGGTCCATTATGATACTCTCCATGGCTTTGCAGATAAGGCTTGTCAAGCTAATGGGCGGTAATTTCCAGGGTCGGTGGAGGCACCGCCTTTGTGAAGTGGGACCACAGTTGCAGTGCGCCACTCCTGGACGTATCCAGAGGTAAGACTATGATTAAACAGCTGTCCTAGCTGTGGGTTTAATTCCTCGTTGAGTTCGTGGAGCACACAGCCGGGGACACCATCAGGTCCCATGGATGCTGTGTTTTTTGCTTTGGAGAGAGCAGTTCTCACTTGGGCGTTGGAGATGTTTGGGGGCTGCAATCGCTTGGTATAGATATCTCTCCTTTTGGGGAGAAGTTTGCACTGAACCTGTCAGCCAGTATGTTGGCAATGTCTGTAGGATCAGTAATCTTCACATCATTTTGAACTAGTTCTGAGCATATCTGGGAGTTTCCTCCCAGGTTTCTAGCATAGCTAAAGAAGGCCTTATGATTGTCTTTTGAGTCTTTAGCTATTTTTCTCTCAAAATTTGCTTTGGATGATTTTATGAGAGCTCTTAGTTTTTTACTTATAGTGATCAAGGGTGTCTTACCTTTTAAGGATTTTGCTCTATCTTGTAGTAGCTTCCTCCTTTTGTTGTAGAGTTTGTTTATGGCTGGGGTCCACCAGACTGGACGCTTGCCTTTGGTACAAAGAGTCTTTGTTTTGCTTGGGATTGCCTTATCCATGCAGTCCTGCAGGTGCTGGTAGAAGGCATTTGTAAGTGATTCAGCGGCTTGAGTACTGTTTTCCGCCGCTCGGGGCCTTAAAGGAGACCACACTAGTCTTTAGAAGTGTGAAGTCGGCTTTCGAGAAGTTCTTTACTGTGGTCTTTTTATTTCAGGTGGGGGTGGGATGAGGACCTCCAGCGAGATTAGTTGTGATCTGATCTCACCAGTGAGGGGTATACTTCGGTGTTGAACATTGTGCTCCCATGTTCGTGATGATGAGATCAAGTATGTTTTCTCCTCTTGTGGGGATGGTGACTAGTTGTTCCATGGCATTTGAGTTTATGAATTCCAGGAACTTTTGGGCTAGGGTGTTTGGGCTTGAGTAGTGTTCCCAGTCTATATTAGGGTAATTGAAGTCACCTAGTATGATGGTGTTTGGTGATACATTTATCCCCTCTAGTGTTTTCAGGAAGGCCATGTGAGGTTCCTGAGTTTGTGAGGGTGGCCTGTAACATGCTACAATTTGCAGAGCAGTCTTGCCTATGGTTAATTGCACCTGGATGGTCTCCGATGCATCGTGCGTTGCCACCAGTCTTGAGGTGTGGGTGTCCTTGATGAATATGGATACCCCTCCTTTCTTGGTATTGTCCGGATTTTGGGGCGGAACGCATGATAAGAGGTAAAACCTGATAGTGCTGGGGTGCTCTCAGGAGCCTTGAACCAGGTTTCTGTCACTGCACAGACATCGATGTTCTCCATACTGAGAAGGGCCTCGTGTCGTGCATTTTGAGATTTAGACTTCTGGCATTGAGCAGCATTACCCTTAGTTTTTTCCTTTTTGTGTTCTAGGGTGGTAGGTTTAGAATTTGAGCCTTGCCTAAAAAGGCACTATGGGGTGGCAAGAGCCTTTGCCAATATCCGAATCCCAGGGTGACAGGTGCAAGCCGTCCCTCGAAGCAGCGTGGCTTGTCCAGCATGTCATCCCAGGCAGACAGACATTGGATCCCCTTTGAATGACACCAGAGTTTAAGCCAATTGTTAAAGCTGATCATCTTATCTCTGTATTGTGGCATCATTCTTGGTGAAGGTAGGATACTGCTCAAGGTCAGGGTCATACCTGCCTGGGCTACATAATCAGAGAGCTCCTCAATGTCTCTTTTCATGTAGTCCAAAGAGGTACGTCTCAGGTCGTTTACACCAGCGTGGACAATGTCTGAGTCGTATTTGTACCTGCTGTTGAGAGACCTGAGTGCTTGCGTTATGTGGCGGATTCTAGCGCCCGACAGGCAGCTTACTGTGACCTTCTCCTTACTCAGTCTGGTGAGCGGGACGTCCGTGTGTCTGACTATGGAGTCACCAATGACTAGTGTGTCTGGCATTGTGTTTGGCCTTAAGGGCTGTGACTGTTTGACACTCTGACTGTGAGGTCTATGTGTTGCAGGTGTTGTGTTCTGAGGTGGTGGTTGTTTGGGTGTCTGCTTTGGTGGCCTCTGCTGTTTTGGTAGATTTTTGATCAGAGCCGAGTATGTCTTTGTGTGTTTGTGTATGATTTGAGGTTGTGATGGTACTATGTGAGACTGGGTCTATAGTGTGTGTGGTAACCTTCTCCTCCTGACTGGTCTTACCAGTCCTATGTTGAGAGAGCTCAGCCTCCAGTTTGGCCGTATAGTTGCATCTCTCGCATGTATTTGTGTTTTGTGGGAGGAGGAGAGGGTTGTCTGTGTACATGAGGCAATTGTAACATTGCCTCAATATTCCCAGGTTCACCAGCTGAGCAGGAGAGGACACTAGCAACTGATCCCTCGACATGCTAGAAGGACTAGACAAAAAAACTTTAAAAGAGATTCTGGGGCCGTGGGTGACAGAGAAATGGGGGTTTGCCTTTTTGGGGTGCTATCTATAAGAGTGCCGTATCAAGGTAATAAGTACTGTAGGAGCAAGTGCTAGGTTTAACAGATAGAGAAAAGTCTACTTGGAGTCAAGTAGAGATGATCTTTTTAGGTATTAGAGAAAGTGCTAGTAACAGGGATGCTTAAAGGTAAGATTGAAGAGAATGCACTCTGCAGTGTGCACTAGAGAAGTTAGATATGAAAGTAGGTAACTTGAGTTTTACCTGTTTAAAAAGTTAAGGTTTAGTGGAGAGTTACTATTTTTAAAACAGCAAGATGGACTGAAAGGGGTGGTTACTTTTGTATTTTGGTACTATGAAATACTGTAGGATGGCCAATAAATTTAAATAATTGAAGGGTGGGATTTCAAAAGTGATGGTTTTGTGATTACTCACATAAGCCAGTGAAAGTAGAGAGAAATGAGATATATGGTCAGATTAACATAAGAGGCGGGCAACTAGAAAGACAGTGGTATTTAACAAGACAACTTAAATGGGTGGGAGGGAGAAAAAATTCTGCCTGACTCAGAACAGAGAGAGCTGTGGTCTCTTTTGAAGTTTTAATATGCTGTTAAAACAGAATGCAAGCAAAACACAAGGTAAAGAAAACAAACTACAGTATTCAAAATATAGAAAGGCAATACAGAAATACAAAACATAACAGCAAACTAACCTTTCCTTCACAGCAAAGTGTAGCAGAGTCTGGATGAGCCTTTCTGGTAAAGCTCTGAAATGTTTTAGTTTACTCCTTAAATAGAAATTTTAGTTCCTAGCTCCACCCCCTCTGTTAACAAGTGATTAACCTTAAGTGACCTCTTCTGTCTTATGAATGAGTCCTTAATTAATCAGTTCTTATTTCTGCCTGACTCAGAACAGAGAGAGCTGTGGTCTCTTTTGAAGTTTTAATATGCTGTTAAAACAGAATGCAAGCAAAACACAAGGTAAAGAAAACAAACTACAGTATTCAAAATATAGAAAGGCAATACAGAAATACAAAAAATAACAGCAAACTAACCTTTCCTTCACAGCAAAGTGTAGCAGAGTCTGGATGAGCCTTTCTGGTAAAGCTCTGAAATGTTTTAATTTACTCCTTAAATAGGAGCCATAAATAAATCATTTTGTTTTGTGCAAATTGAACTTTATTTCAAACATTTTCCATAGTAATTTGAATATTTTTATCAATACCTTACATATCAGTTTGAGACTGTCATTTAGAACATTCTGCATGCCTTGTTTCATATTTTTTGAATAAGAAATGGTACTGAGCAAGTTTTAACATCTGAAAGTTGATTCTGACCTGTTTTGCAAAGTATACGTATATAATAGGGATGATTCACTCTTGTATATTCCTCTAGTTCCAACCAAGTGCCTCTCAAACTCAGTGAAGAATTTGAATTCCATTCTGACTTCAAGGCGCTTCTAACACCATGTCCTTTAGATATGCCACTTCTGGCACCATGTCACTCAACCTTCTCTAACATAGATGACAAGCAGGTGGGGTATTTCATTTAGATGCTTTAATACATAAAAACACATCAGGATGGATAGAAGCATCATAAAATAAAATCGAACCAGTTAACAGACAGACCTTGTATACGTACATACATACATACATATATGCTTACATCTCAACAGCTAACTACAAAATGGCAGTCAGGCTCGCACATGCTCAGTATTTGTACACTTGTGCAAGTCCTTGGATAGCTTCTTAAAGATAAATACGCACACATTGATCTGCACAGTTCTGTTATTTCTTTTGCAATAGTCATTATTTCAAATACAGTTGGTTTAGAATCTGATTTCCTTTTTCTAGTACTTGTTTTCTGGCAGTGAAGAATTAAACCCAGTAAGGCCTTACTGTGTCTAGAAATTATTTTTCCTTAGTTAGAGCTATTTGACTCACCAATATTTCTGGCAAGAGTATTCTGCTGTGAATTATTTTTAAAAAAGTGACAGCTCGTTATACTCCCAAAAAACATGTTCCCAGTTCTCTTTTTTTCACAGCACACTTCCATCATTTGCTGTCTACCAAAGGAAAAATTGTTTGAGGTCTGCTTTGGGTATACAAATACCTATACAAAACATCCAAGCAAAAATCCTAAATGTTCTGGACTCTGCTGCATATTTGGGAGTCATACATATGCCCTCCCATTGTTATTGTAAATTGCTTTTCCAGATGTTTGTGTTTCACTGTTGCAGTCATGACTGTGGGGTTCTCCCCTGCCGGCAGGCAGTCCTCGGTCGGCCAGAATCCTAAAGTCTGGGTCCGGCGTCGGCTGTTCAACCATGCTCCCTGACGTCAGAGCGCCAGGAGTATAAAGCTGACAGCCATCTTCTCCAGTCTTTCTTGCCGTGCGGTGATAGCGGTTCGCAAGTGCCGGTCGGCTGACTCCTGACGATTTTTTCTGATAAACTTCAGTCCGAAGACTTTCTTCTCCACTCAAAGCTAAGTACCCTGTTGAGGAAACTTTTTCTTGCTCCAGTCCGATGTCAGAAAAAGTTAATAATTGTATTTCATGTGGGAAGCAAATACCTCATAAGGATTTTTATTCTTACTGTATTCCTTGCTTAGGCCCTGACCACGACGTAGCTAGTTGTCGGTTTTGTGCTAGATTCAATCAATGTACAATTAAACGAAGGTACGATTTTGCTTTTCATTACTTCGGTAGGTGCTTTAAATACAAAATGTCATCGGATACGGTTCCGGCTACCGGAGTTCACAAACGTCGCAAGGATAAAGACAGGCCTCCGAGGTCCAAATCTGATGATAGCGCACAAGCGAAGCCAGCTTCAGGTTCGGCTGTCGTCAGTGAGGTGCGTTTGCAGCCCCTGTCGTCAGCCATTTCAGAACCGATGGCCGAAACGGACTCTCATGAGGAGCCAACCAGGCCTTTAAATATTTCTATTGCAGGACCTTCGGACAATGCTCCTTCGGATGGGTCCAGAGCCGCTGTGCAGGTACCGGCTTCCGAAGGGGTTTTCAGGCCTACTGAGCTTCTAATGAAGGCAAAGACTCCTTCTAAATCAAAGACTGCAACACAGGCCTCTTCTGAACCGGCTCCCAAGTCACAGAAATGGTTACTCAAGATGGCGGAGGATTTACTTACTATGATTAGGGGTTCTCATCCCCCTCCAGGTAAAAGGCCAAGGCAGGATGCTTATTATGATTCCTCTGATCAGGCTTCTGTTTCTTCAGTTTCTTCTTCTGACCAGGAATATTCTTTCCCTCCTTATGAGGATTCTGATGCTGAGGAATCCATTCCTTCAGCTTCTCCCCCTGAGGATTTCTCTTTTGGGGAAACTTTGCATGAAATGAGGGAACATTTCCACTGGGAAGGACAGGAGTATTCGGAATCTAAGAAAAGACCAAGGGATTTTCTTCTTCTCCCCCAACATAGACCCCTGGCTATTCCTCCTGTTTTGGATATTGTGGATGATGCTTTTTCGGAGGCTAACTTAACCCCTGACTCTCTTCCTCCTGCTCCTGTTAAGCCTGATAGATATTACAGGGTTCCTGATTCCCACCAGTTTTTATACAAGAACCCTTCTGCTGACCCTGAAACCATTTATCGGGGTCCTAAGGGAGTTAAGACCGCTTCTGCCAAAAATCCCATTCCCACTGAAAAGGATTCTAGATCTTTAGAAAGATGGGGCAAAAAAGTGTACACTTCTGCTACTTTGTCCATTAGGGCTTTAAACTGTCAGTTTCATATGCTGAAATACCAGCAATTTCTCTTGTCTGTTTTAAAACAAAAGCTTACTTCCATTTCTGCCTGTGCAGATAAGGAATTACATGACTTATTGCATGCCACTGAACAAGTTGGGAAGCATGGTTTACACTGTGGATTTGATGCCTTGGAGGCTTCTTGTAGGGCTGCTGCCTCCGGCACAGTCATTAGAAGGCATGCATGGCTAAAGGAACAAAATTTGCCAGAACAAGTAAAAGCTAAATTATTGGATGCTCCTGTTCAGCATAATGTTTTGTTTGGATCAAAAGCTGAAGAGGTGATTAAAAAGATGGAGGATAAGGCGAAATACATGCAAACAGTTAAAGATTTCTTACAAGTACAGCCACCACGATTTAGCAGGAATTGGCCTTCTAAAAATTGGTCCTTTCCTACTTCAGACAGGCCTCAGAGGGGTAGATATAGACGCCCCAGAGGAAGGCCTCAAACACAAGCTTCTTATAGACCAAGACTGTGGACTGCTTCCACCCCTAGAGGAGGAGAGGACAGGTCCCAAACGCATAGGAAACACTCAATGACTCCCTCTGTTGGGCTGCAGGAACTTCTTGCCTGGAAGCCCCTCTCGGAGGAAAACTCTCTCTTTATCAAAATTGGACTCGTATAACCCAAGACAAGTGGGTTCTGGATGTGGTTTTAAGAGGTTACAAATTCCATTTTCATACCCTGCCAAGGCCAAGCGGATGGCCAGACCTTCCAAAACATCACTGGACAGAGGCCTTAAACCAGGTGGAAGCTCTTTTGGCCATGAAAGCCATAGAACTGGTTCCACTTTCAGAGATGGGACAGGGTTTTTACTCGAGGCTCTTTCTAGTCCCCAGGAAGCAAAACTCATGAAGACCCCTTCTGGATCTGTCAGTCTTGAACACCTTTCTAGAGATTCCAAAATTCAAGATGCTTACTCTACAGCAGCTACTTCCAATGCTGTCCAAAGATGCATGGATGGTAACTTTGGATTTAAAGGAGGCATATTTACACATTCCCATCAGGCAGGAATGCAGAAAATACCTCTGGTTCAAGGCCGGATCGAGGCACTTTCAATTCTCTGCGCTGCCCTTTGGATTGTCTACTGCGCCCAGGGTCTTCACCAAATGCCTGGCTCCAGTAGTAGCTTACTGCAGACTCAAGGGAGTTCAAATCTACCCTTATCTGGACGATTGTCTAATTCAGGCAGACAGCAAGGATGTCTTACTCCAGCATCTAGAATTTGTACAGAACCTCCTCAAGTTCCTGGGATTCTCTATAAACATAAAGTCAAATTTGACACCCTCACAACCGATGACTTTTCTGGGTGCTCTTCTAAACACCACAACCCAGATGGCATTTCTGACATCCGAGAAACAATTGCAGCTGGCTTCAACTTTCAAGACCTTGGCAACTTTAACTCAGCTATCTGCAAGGAGATTCCTGCAGGCTTTGGGTTACATGGCCTCCTGCATCCTTCTCGTACCATATGCAAGACTACACATGAGGAAAATACAGTGGTACCTAAAAAGTGTATGGTTTCAGCATTGCCACAGTTAAGATATACTGATCTCCATCCTGCCTTGCCTTCAAAAGGAATTTCTTTGGTGGTCCAGGGCATGTATTCTAAACAAAGGGAAACCCTTCTGTCTGCCTCCTGCCACTCAGATTCTAACCACGGACGCCTCGGATTATGCTTGGGGAGCCCATTTTCAGGGAAACTGTCTGCAGGGCCTTTGGACAAAGGATCAGAAGCACCTGCATATCAATTTAAAGGAAATGTTAGCCATTCAGAAAGCTCTAATGGCCTTCAGGAATCTTCTACAACCAGGACAACTACTAATGCGGACAGACAACACCACAGTTATGTGGTACATAAACAGGCAAGGGGGATCTCATTCCTATCCCCTTTGCAGACTAGCCATGGATCTATGGAACACAGCTCTAGCTTGCAATCTGGACCTTCAAGCTCAGTTTCTGCCAGGGAAGCAAAACTTCCTGGCAGACAGTCTGAGCAGAAACCTTTTGGATCCACACGAGTGGATGCTGGACACCAAAATATTCAGGATGATAACAGCAGTCTGGGGATGTCCTCACATAGACCTCTTTGCATCCCATCTCAATCATCAACTACAGAATTCTTGCACCAGGACTTTCCTCAAAGAAGCTTGGAAAGTGGATGCCCTGTCATTCAGTTGGAGGAACCTCTCTGGATATGCTTTTCCGCCTCTTCCTCTTCTTCCACGGATATTAAAGATAAAACAGGACAAGCCCAAGATGATAATCTTGCTGGCCCCAAATTGGCCTCGACAGTTTTGGTACCCAACTCTAAAAAACCTATGTCTGGAGCCCCCTTGGGTTTTACCTCAGTCTCCGAACCTTCTGTCCCAACATCAGGGTCAGGTTCTACACACTCATGTCAGAACTCTCAGCCTGGCGGCCTGGTTAATCCAGGGTCTTTGATTTCTTCTTTTCTACCCAAGCAGGTTATGGATGTCATTTTAGAAGCCAGACATCCTAGCACTAGAAAATGTTATGCAGGAAAATGGAAAAGATTTTGTTCCTGGATGCAGGCTCAGGATTCTGATCCTCTTCTTCCGAACATTCCTTTAATTTTACTTTACTTGACAGATCTCTTACATAAGGGTCTCTCTTTCTCTTCCATTAAGATGCATGCCTCTTCTGACATCAAGTTTTTATCTTGGAAGACAGCTGTCCTGTTGGCCCTAACCTCTGCCAGGAGAGTTTCAGAGTTACAATCTCTTATGGCTGTGGAACCTTATATTATTTTTCATCAAGACAGGGTGTCTTTGAGGACTAATCCTACCTTCATGCCTAAGGTGGTTTCCAAAGTGGCCTTAAATCAATCTATCCACTTGCCAACTTTTTTCCCCACTCCTCAAAATAAAGGGGAAAGGATCTTACATTCCTTGGATGTATACAGACGTTTGTACCTGGACAGAACCAAGGACATCAGAAAATCAGAACAATTGTTTGTTTCTTATGCTTCAAGTTCCCAAGGTAAAGCCATTTCAAAACAGACCATTTCTAAATGGATTGCTCATGGAATCAGATTTTGTTATTCACACCATGGAAAGCAAATCCCAGGGAGTATACGGACTCATTCCACCAGAGCTGCTGCCACTTCTGTGGCCTTCCTCAGGGGAGTTCCTACCAAAGACATTTTGGAAGCTGCAACTTGGAGTTCAGTGCATACTTTTTCTAAGCACTACAATTTACCTCTCTACTCTAAGTCTAGGGCAGGCTTTGCCTCTGCAGTCTTGCAGGGCCTTTTAGCCGCCCCTTCTTCTTCTTTATGACCACCTCCCTTTCTTTCAGCTTTGGGATTCTACCCTACAGTCATGACTGCAACAGTGAAACACGATGAACATAGTACAGTTGTGTACACCTACCATAAATGTAGATGTTCGAGTGCCTTCACTGTTGCAGTCTGTCCTCCCTCCTGTCCCCTCTTATTTTTACTTTTGTGTGGTTCCTTTTTTCACCATTCTTCTGAGGTGTATTTGCAAAGGATATGGGACCTTTCTCATTTTGGGACTCCTGACATCTGGGGCAAGAAAAACTGGAGAAGGTGGCGTTGGCTGTCAGCTTTATACAACTGGCGCTCTGACGTCAGGGAGCATGGTTGAACAGCCGACGCCGGACCCAGACTTTGGTATTCTGGCCGACCGAGGACTGCCTGCCGGCAGGGGGGAGAACCCTACAGTCATGGCTGCAACAGTGAAGACTCGAACATCTACATTTATGGTAGGTGTACACAACTGTACTTTTCGCTTCCCTGTTGTTTCTAACCTTTTTTAATTGATTCTTATATTTATCATGCAAAATGTTATATGCTCTATGTGCTTTTTCTGTTCTATATTTAAGTAAAAACTGCCAGACAAGGTTTTTCACTTTTCTCCCATACCCCTTTCTCTTTGCCTATACGCTGATATAAATGCCTGGTAAGGAACAGTCTCTAAACTACAGTCCAAACTTCTTCTTGGTCTCACCCCACTCTGTTAGGTTCATAGGTTCATATATTAATTGTAGTTATTTGCTTCTAATACCTTGGTTCCTTTGCTAGTTTTCTCAAGTAAATTCCAGTTTCGTTGCCTATTTTTCTGTACCCCTACTTGCAGTCATACCTATTGGCAAAATTTCAGTTCTGCTTTCCTATGATGGCTTTGTTCTCATTAATTCATTCTTTCATTCATTTATTATTTGTCTTTCTTTACTGGGAAAGTCCAACTGGGTAATGCCCATTTTCAATGGAGGTCCAGGGAGAAAAGCTTCATTTGTTTACACTGCATTCAGTATACTTGGTTCCAGTTAAACACAGAAGAGTTACATTTCTATATACACTTGTATACATACAATAGTTGCATTTATACATTCTCAGATTAAAGAGCCCACATGCAACCTAGTCAGTTGTATGGATAGTTCTAAAAATATTTCCTGTAACTTTATCAATATATTATGTTTGGTTGCTGTTATTCTCCTCAAGCATCTACATCCAAAATCCCACTTTCAACTTATTTCTTGAACCCCCTACAACTTTATCATCATCCGTTTCCACTCTGAATTTTAACTTCTGTTTTTGTTATGCATATACACCTTAACGTTTGTAGCTGTAAAGTATCCATTCAAATCAGGTAATCCTAAACCAACTTGTTCTTTTGGGAGAATTTTCTTATCCTACTTGAATCTGTATTACTCGATCGAACGTTTAGGTTAGCGAATACCTAAGCATTGATCTGGTAATATTGAAAAATTAAAACAGCAAATGGCAGATTTAACAGAGGGAATGAATTCCCTCGGCCGCAAAAAAAAAAAAATTTAAACCAACCCCCCCCCCCCCCACACACACACACACCTCCCCTGTCTGGTTTTCCACACGGAAAGGGTTTCTTTGAGAATGAGTTCCTCCTTCATATCAAAGGATGTTACTAAATCTCACCTTATCCAGTCTGTTGACCTTCCACTGTTGTGCAGAGATTATTTCAACTGTGGAGAATAACTGATTATACTGTATTGACATTCACAGGTAGCTCAGGTAATCCTGTGGATAAAACCAAGGCATTCAGAACAGATAATCAGCTGTTTGTTTCCTTTGGGTCACAGAAACTGGGCAAGTCACCTAAGTTGTTTCTGGTTCATTAGTTTTTGGGTTGTATTTTCTTTGTTTATCATAAGCATAGGAAGGAAATGCAAAGGTTGTTGAAGGCTCAGTCATAGCTTCATTGGTAATTACAAGACTAGCTGTCTGAGAACTGTTGTAAGTCTAGCCAGTTTCCCTTTTTTTGCTTTCATTAACCTATCCCATTTGGTTAGATATTGGCCTTGCCCATCCCATGGTTGATAGTTAAATATTATCCCTATTGATAACTAGGATCATACCATAGATAATTTGAGGGGACCCATGCATGGGATAAAGCTTTTACAAGCTTTCTATGTTCATCATTAATACAGGGGAGAGTCATGGGATAAATTTTCTGTTTCCCATCCAAAGATCCTAGTTGTGCTTGAATATGGACCGGGATGAGCTTTGTTTTATGTGGACAGGTGATCTTTTCCAGAGCAGCTGTATCCTCTGCAAGATATACGTGTCCCTTCAAACCATTGTGTTTATGTTGCATCTTTGTTGATATTTGTGCTGCAGCAACTTGGTCATTACTAAACTGCTCATTGCTAAATAGTACTGAGCACGCCAAACTTAGTTGCTATAGTTGAAAACCCTCCCCTCTCCTCCTTCATCTGAACATCTTTAATAATGTTCCACTTTTGACCTGAAATCAATTTTCCATAGATATACTTGGCATAATGAGATTGTAAATATTTCATTATAGTGGCATTTAGACTGTATCTTGAACCTATATTATTTTATTCTCCCAAACAGTACATTATTGGCAGTAATCTTGGAGACTCGTCTCCCTGCACGAACTCTGTAGCCTAAAACTTTAGACTTTCAGTCAACTAATGTTAACAGGAAAATATAACGGACAGAAAACATAAAGCAGCTTCAGACCTCTTGTGCAGCCGCTGCAGATTTTTATTGGCTTCTTACCTGATTTAGCGTAGCAGAGTGCAACCCTGCTCCTCTACCCTACCCCCATTCCCACTCACCCTCTCATCAGTTACATTTATCATTACCTGACTGCTCTCAGACTACAACTAGCCAATCAATTCATACTTCCATTAACATTACATTCTCAACCATTTAAGTAATTAACTCCACTCTTTCTCCACCTCTCTATAATTCTCCCAACAAAAACTAGCTACCTCCTCAATTATTCAACATTTTACAGTCATAATCTTTCAAGCTAAAAAATCACTCAAAATGAGAACAAAACTATATTAAATAAGTCATCTACCCTGTAAACAATACCATAATGCTACCCCAAAATATGATTATACTCACACTTCTCCTTACAGCTGCACACTTAACATCTTACCATTCCCAGCTAACTTTACCCAAGGTCCACCATAAAACCACAAACACAAATATCCCTCACAACCAAGTCACATCCTTAGGAATATCTCCAGCTACCCTCAGTAGCACGCCCCTTATTTTCCTACAACATAAAATACCCACACCAAAAATAACTACAAAGAATGTATCCTTCAGGTATAAACAGTTGACCAAACTCATAAACTAATTGACATAAGTGCTAGATTAACAATAAGTGGAGATATACATCCAAATCCTGACCCTAACTACACCTCTCCTACCCACTCTCAATCACAAAGCATACTGAACCTACCTTGTAAAGGATCAGACCTACTTATACTAAATTGAAACCTTAGAAGTGCTGTTAACAAAGTACAAGAACTGTAAGCTACCCTCTCCCACTACACTCCAGACCTAGATATCCTCACAGAAACTTGGCTTAAACCACATATTCCAGATATTGAGATCACCCCCCCCCGTCTACAACATAATCAAGGCAGACAGAAAAGATAAGAGGTGGAGGAGTAGCCATAATATTCCAGAACAACCTTGTTCTGCAGTTAGTCACAACTTATGTAATCTGAATAAAGCTGAGATTCTGCTCACCAAACTTCAACTCAATCAAATATATAACCATAATTGCAACCTACACCCCCCCAGGCAGTAATATCCCCACAGTAGAAAACATCCTCCATTACACATCTAACACCTTTCCCCAAGAAACCATCATCCTTGGAAATGTTAATATTGATTGGACCACCTGTAATGCAGAACACCCCAGTAACTACAG
>NC_056739.1:80133351-80138351 GCF_019279795.1 Protopterus annectens | reverse complement strand
TATGCATTAAAATTGTTTCGACTGTATATATATATATATACACATATACACAAATACATATATACATGCATATATATACACACATACAAACTACTAATATAAAATATGTTAAAAAAATATTTTAAATAACGTTAGATCTTATTGTATTATAAAAAAACTTTTTAAAAAATCTATTTATTTTTTATTATTTATTTTATGATGTAATTGTCATAAATAATTATTTGTATATACAATAATATTTGTTTGTATACAAAAAAATGTTTATATACAAAAAAATGTTTTATGTTTGTATTTACAAAATTTTTTTAATTTTGTATATAAAAATTGTATATAACAATTATATATAAAAATTATTAATGGGTTGTAATATGGTTAGAACATAATGTTCAATTTTTGTGTAGATTTTAAAATTACACTTAAGCCCTAACCCAATAAGGGTTTGATGGCAATAGTATCATTTAATCCTGGAATTGTCGCAGCATCTGTGTATAATTGCCACCAAATTTCTCTGTAACTTAATCGTCCTTTTGTATTGCCCCCCTTCCAATCAGATGTTATGTGTTCAATGATGGCAAATTTGAAATTGTGTAGATCTCCTTTATCATTTATTAGTAAGATGCGTACACTAGATCAGTCTTTTTACACTAGTCTTTTTATATTGTAATTATTACTATCAGGCAGGCAGCATGCATTTTTTAGTACTGTTAACATCAGCAGAATGTATTATGACATATTTTAGAATGGAAGGGCAATTACTAAGCACCAGTTATAAGGAATATTAAGTATTTATTTACGCTTATATTTGCAGAACAAAGTATTTTTTATGGAGGTATAGCTGTATGAATTTGTAATGTAGTTCATTGATCACAAATGAAAAGGACAGAGGCACTTTAAATTTGAGTGCACATAGTTAAATTGGCGCCAAAAAGTTTATTTATAATGGCGCATTTTAATGTTTGATTGAGTTCTGAAGAAGCCTACGATGTATTAGGTGAGCTTAACTCAACATTTCATGTAAATTCTATATTTCATGTTCATTTTGCACTATTGTCTTTAATTAAAGTTCTGGTGGTAGCACAATACTGTGTTTCCTCTGTTGGGAGAGAAGATAGCACAGTATTGTAAGTTTTATGGTTGTTTCCTCATAGCGTTTTTGTTCAGCAGTTGTTATGGAGGGCAATACAGTTTTGGCGACCGCATCACAGGGCGAGACACCCAGCAGATCCCCACGGCCGCACCCACGGTGGAAGTTGGCGGAAATCAGAGGTGAATTAAAACAATTAGTGCATACGCTTACCTCCTTTATGCACAAAGTAGAACATGATTTTAAAAAACTGGGGTCTAATTGTTTTTGTGAAACCAATCCGGTTCACAACAGCAACAAGAACATTTGTAGTAGCAGTAAGGAGTACACTGCTCCCAACACTAAAGACAATGCTAAAACGTGCTATGCTAAACCTAGTAAACACAAAGAAGGCGTGCCTAAAGGTAACGCTAATGTCCGACCGAGTTCTGAAGTACAGGTTGGCGAATGTGGAGCTGTGCAAAAACGCAATTTATCCAACAGCTCCAATAACGAATTCAATTCAACTCCGGATAGTTATACTGAAGGGTTATTTTTTTCTAAACACAATAACCCTTCTGGAGATAGCGCCGACATTGATTTACCAGCCGGACAGCAGACAAGGAACATCACGGGCAGCAATCGAATGGACTCTACAGGATTTACCTTTGATTTTTCTATTTATGATTTTGAAGAGGACGACGAACTTGCGGCACGAACTGGGACTAAATCAAAGCATGTCAAGCCTGTAAAGACCTACGCTAAATCAGTGGGTACTTTTAAGGCCAATAAAGGTACTGATTTGCAACCTAGATTGCCAAATAAGCCTAATGACGACCACAGTAATAATTGTCATTTGAATGATTTTTTAACTAGTGAACGCAAGTTTGATGAGTTTAATAAGGGGAAAGTCAGATCCCCTATTAATAGAAATTCTAACAATTTAGCTTTGAAGGACAAGATTCATAAGATGGGAGATATTATGTGCAAGCTTGATAATATAAAAATAGAAAATGCTTATTTAAACAAATGTATAACTTTAAAGATAGTCCCAATGGGACTTCGTTTTTTTAAAATACCATTAGGAATAGACATTAAAGAAACAGTAATGGATGATTTTAATGATTTTTTTGATCAATGTGGGTTTAAGTTTATGAATATGATAATCAAATACAATGATGAAGTTTTAATACAATTAATTAATGAGGTTGAAAAATTGAATGCAGAAATAAAAAGTGACTTATTATTTGATGAATGGAACAATTTATATAACAAACAGTTTTCAATTGTGGATAAGAAATCCAAAATTATACATGAAAGGAAGTGTAAAAAAATCAATAGAGACATTACACAGTATAGGGACAAAAGAGTATACAGATGGAATAATGAAAGGGGCAACAGAACAAAAGGGCCTAATGAACATGAGGATTGGTTTTATAGACAACAGAGTGGGAATAAAGCAGTAGGGGGGGTATATGGAGAGGAGAGAAAACACGAATGGTACGATGAACATGAGGGACAAAAACAAAATTTTCGGAGGAATTGGAACCCACAGTATTGGAAGAAAGAGGAATTCAAGGGGAAGAGAAATCATTACCCCCAGAATGTGAGATCAGAAATTTACAAGGGGAACAAATGGAATTGATACCTAACAATTTAAATGATAGCGAAGTGACTATAGAAAAGAATAATTCTGAATACAATTATAAAATAAATGAACACAGTGACTTTAAAATTTACAATTATACTAATTTTAAGGTGGAAGATGTTCATTACAAACTTTTATCTAGGGGTATGAAATTCATTCCCACTCCGAAATTTGGTTTAGTCGACCATTTGATAGAAACTAAATTATACACCCGTAAATTAAATTTATCTATCATGTTTCAGAATAAAAAGAAAAATATACCCAGTTTAGAGGGGAATAGTTATTTGTTAAAACCTAAAAGTACTTTTGTTCCATACATGAATACTGTAGTAGAACTTTTTGAAAAACAAGTGCAGAGAGACATTTACAAGTTAACGGACACAGTGAAGAATATCAAAGTAAGAGACAACTTGTCTAAAGAAGAGAGAAAGGAATTATACAACTTGAGGGAAAACAAAAATTTACGTATTATGAAGCCTGACAAGGGGGGTGGGATAGTTATATATGATCAATTGGAATATTTGTCCAAAATTCATGCCATTTTGACGGAAACAGGCAATTATACTACAATTTCTTTGAATGAAATAAACATTGCCTATCAGAGGATTAGTTCATACTTGGAAGAGTTTTGGATAGACAATCGAATTAACAATGATTTATATAACTTTTTAAAGGTGTCATACCCAATTACTGCGACCTTGGTAGGCATACCTAAAATACACAAAGACCACATTAACCCTCCATTTAGACCAATTGTGTCAGGCACAAAATCTAAAACATTTCCATTAGGCAAACTTGTAGATGTATGGTTAAAAGATATATACAAAAGTATCCCCCATTTATTGAAAGATTCCTGGGACTTTTTAAGAAAATACCCAATAGACAATATTACAAGTGATTTGATGTATGTGACTATAGACGTCATTGATTTGTTTTCGTGTATACCCAGTGAGGATGGTTTGCAAATGTTTTGTGCAAGTATTAGAAAATACACTAATTTTGATTGGGATAAAATTTGTCTTATTATGGACTGTATGTCCTTAGTTTTGGAAAACAATTTTATATCGTTTGAGGGAGAGTATTACAAACAAAGCAAGGGAGTGGCAATGGGGTCGGCCAGTGCCCCGATTTATGCAAACCTTGTTATGTTGTATTGGGAAGAAGAAATTTTATTCAAGAGCCAATATTTCTCCCAAATTTCTCATTACACAAGATTTTTGGACGACATCTATATCTTGTGGAAAGGAAATAGGGATGAATTAAATGACTTCTTCACCTTTATCAACAATAGTAGTGAATTCTTGAAATTCACCTATGAATGTAACAAGGAAGGTTTGCCATATCTAGACACAATTGTTTCGAAAGATGCTAAAGGTTTTAAATCAAAAATACATAGGAAGAGTACATTCTCAAACGATTATTTACAATATGATAGCAATCACCCTAAAAAGATGTTGAGAAATATTTTCAAGGGGCAACTCATTAGAGCAGCCAGAATGACATCCAGACAAGAGGACATGATATTGGAGTTTGAGTACATTACTAGAATGTTTACAGATAGGAAATATAGCAAAATCATGTTACAGGATGTTAGACAATATGTGACATCTTTAAGGGAGACCAAATATTTTCCGATATTAGGAAAAACACTGCAAGTAACTAATGACACAGTAGGTAACCATACAGATAGGTACAAAATGGCTTACATTTTACCACACACACCATATGCTAGTATGGTGAAAGAAATTTTGTACAAACATTGGGGTATTTTCACAACAAATCCTGAGATTTCACGAATATTAGGAGACAAACCATTGTTTGTTCACAGAATGTCACACAATTTGAAAAGAATTCTTGAAAGTGGGAATATTTCAAACACTAAGGGTTGGAATGTCGATGGCAAAAAAGGAAAAAATATATTTAATGCAAAAGACAAATTTACTGGTAAATGTGGCAATTGTAATCAGTGTAGATATATTATGAGTCACACTGAAGTTACTCTGGATAACATTAATAAGACAACAATCAGGTGTGAGAAGGGGAATTGCAACACTACGTATGTGGTCTATATTGCTAGATGTGAAATGTGCCCAGCATATTACATTGGGAAGACAGAGAGGGCCTTCAAAAAAAGAATTTACGATCACTTATATTGTATTAGAAAAAAAGATCGTAATAACGCTTTATATAGACACATTGAGAGTGAAGGAGATCTACACAATTTCAAATTTGCCATCATTGAACACATAACATCTGATTGGAAGGGGGGCAATACAAAAGGACGATTAA
>NC_056739.1:80060851-80120851 GCF_019279795.1 Protopterus annectens | reverse complement strand
TTTAGATTACTTTTACTTCTTCAGAGATAGTGCATATTTACTGATAATGAACTGTAGAATTGTGCATATTTACTGATAATGGACTGTAGAGTTTTGCATATTTACTGATAATGGTGGACTGTAGAATTGTGCATATTTACTGATAATGGTGGACTGTAGAATTGTGCATATTTACTGATAATGGTGGACTGTGGAAGTCTGAGTAGACTTTTATGATAAATGTTCTAAACTGGGCAGTTTTGTCATTATGGGTGCATGCATTTTGTTTCATTGCTTACTGGAAAAATGTTCAACACAAATTTAAAACGCCCTCTAACAACTGTAATATATTGTACAAGGAATATAATTTAGTACAATGAGGAAGGTGTATCAAAGAGCACATGTATGTTTCATATGCAAGGGGCCTATGATTTGAAAACAGCCCAAAATTAATATTTATCTGCCACTGGCAAAATGTATTTTCTTTGAATGTGGGTTTCAATGCTGTTTCAATTAATGTGAGTTTCAAGGGCAGAGAAGTTTTAATGCTAAGTTTTCATTGTGAGACTGCATTGCTTTGTTTAGTAGATGACTTAGTGTTTGTGCTGTAAAATACAAAATAAAACTTTCAAATGAAGTCCAACTCATCATACAAGTAAAGCAGTATGCACATTAGTGTTTATGGTAAATGGAGTGAAATAGCCAAGTAATGGTTCATTGGAATGGCTGCAGAGGCTCCATTCAACCGTGATTTTGTCAGGGGGGAAGGGCAGCAAACTCAGACCGGCCCAGCTGAACTATACCTCCCAACTGTCCAGATTTTCAAAGAATTAATAGATTTTTGCTTCTTATTTTTGGTTTGTTCTTCATAAAATTTGTAGTTTTCTGGCAAATCATTTAGAAATTAAGTCACTAAATAATGATACACTGAGTTTCAGACTTCATAACCTTCAGAAAAATGCATGCAAAAGTAAGAACTGTTAATGTTAAGTTGTCTATCTCGCCTTCATTCTTGCTGGATGGGTTCGAGCACCTCGCCCGACTGCCACTCTAAAGCTCGAGAGTTGGTTCCACCGGCTCGAGGCTCCCCTTATATCCCACAATGCTAGGCGAGAGTTACCTCAGATCTCGTTTGCCGCTACAGCTTCGAGGTTGGTTGTTCTACCGGTTCCTGGTGAGTTTAAGCTTTTTCTGTTAAAAGTTACTCTTTTTACCCCTTTTTAGTTTAATTATTATCAAATTAGTGTAGTTCATTGAACTTTATCCCCAACCTAATTTTTTTCCCGTTTTTTGTTTAAAAGAACTTTTAGTTCTTCCCTTGGGCCTTGGGCCTTCCCTTCCCTAGGGAGTGTTTGTGTAGTTTAAACTGCTGTTTATTGTACTTTATTGTACTTTATTTTTTAGTATTTTTACTAAAGTAGTTATTTTGACAGGGTATAACTGGTGTGTTTGAGTGTGTGTTTGGTTCACCAGTTAGGCTATGTCTAAAGAAGCAAAGGTCTCCGGATTCAAGAAGTGTGATGCGTGCTGTCAGAAAATGTCTCTGACAGACGCTCACACTTCTTGTGTCTATTGTCTGGGGCCTTTGCACCTGCAGGACTCTTGTGCTGTTTGCCATGGCTTCAGCCCCAGGGTCCTGCAGGAGAGAAAAAACAAGCTTATTCTGAGAGGCTTGTTGAAGCCTGAGGATTCCCTGTCTGTCTCAACAGGGAAGCCCTCCAAGGCATCGAGGTCTTCGGCTCCGGCTTCTGAGCCGAGACCTCAGGTTGTTCAACCTTTGCCTTTATCGGCTCCGGCTGGAGCCGATAAGACTCAGTCCACAGTTTCTGTGGTTCCTCGCCCGCCGGAGCCGAGGTTATCGAGGTACCCGTGTCGGCTCCGACAAGGTCTTCGGAGCCGACAACCAGAAAGAGGTCTAGGTCACCTTCTCTTGGCTCCGCTCATTCGGCTCCCGGTTCTCCCCTGCTGTCTGAACGGAGCCAAAGGTCTCATTCCTCTAGGTCATCGAGGCTGTCCGATCATGACCTTCAGAGGGTGGTGAGTCGACTACTCAAGTCTGAGGCACTAGCCCAGATGCTTCAGAGCCCGACTCATCAGTCGGTGCCTGCCCGTCCATCAACTCTTTCCTCCTTCGACTCTCTTGAGTTCGGAGCCGGGTCGTCGGAACCGAGACTGTGGTCACCTCGAGCCGAGACAATTGTCTTCGGCTCCGCCGCTCCGCTTTCTTCCATGGAAGAATCTCGGCCGGACTTCCCTCATCGGCTCGAGGGTGAGTGGCATCGGACCCTTGTCCCACCCCTCTCCCTCGGTGCTTCGGCACTGGTGAGTTCGCCCGACATCGGCCTCGGAGCCATCACTGTCGGTGCCGAGGGGTCCTTAGCTCCTCGGAGCGGGACCTCTGGCTCTGCCTGACAGGGGTGCTTTCGAGGTCATGCGGAGTGTGTTAGGGCCTGGCTCTACTCCACCGTCGGCTCCGTCCAGCCCTCCCTCTATGCTGCCTCAGGGTAAATCGACTCACTCCCTCATCCCGGACCGCAGAGAGCCAACTCCTCAGGAGCTCCCTTTGGGGATTTCATCCTCTTCCGAGGCCTCTCCTGATTTGGCAGAAGAGCCCCCTCGGAAGAGGAAGTGCAAGAGTAAGCACATTGACTCACCTGAGTCTATCACTTCCGACACAGATCTGGATGATTCTGAGGGTTCCCCCCGTTCCCCTTCTGAAGATGTCTCATTTGCAGACATTCTGGAGATCCTTAAACAGAGGGGAAATTGGCCAGCCCTCAACCCTTCGGAGGACGAATCTGTGTATCTTGAGGCGCTTGGCTCGCCCTTCCACCTCCTGGGTGTCCCCTTCACCCCTCATGCAGGTGGTTGCTAAAAGGCATGGACGGCTCCTGATTCAGTGGACCCCACTCCCAGGAAACCCTCCAAATTCATCACAGCTCCATCAGACAAGGAATTTTTATCAAAAGGAGTCTCTGTGGATGCTATGGTGGTAGCTGCCGCCACAAAGAAGGAACTGGCTGATCCTTCAGTGCCTGTCCATCCACCTAACAAGGAATCTAGGTCCATGGATAGGTACGGGAAGCGGATGTTCTCCTCAGCGACATTTACTATGCGTTCGCTGAATTACCTGTGCCATTTCACTCATCTTCAAAGGGACTTGATCAAAGAAGCGAGTGAAATGCTCAAGGACCCTACAGCTGCGGGTTTCCAAGAGAAAATGAACACGCAGCTGGCTATCCTTAATTCTATTTCCAACTCCTCCATGCGCCTCCTCTCTTATGCGGCCGATGGAGCGAGCAGAGTCAAGAGGAACAGGGTAGCCTTACGTAGGCACGCCTGGATGCGGCTATGCAATTTTCGGAACCTTTCAAGACGCCTTTCACGAACTCCCTTTGATGGATCATCTCTTTGGTCCACAAGTGAAAGAAACCCTGACTAGGTGCGAGACTGATGGCAAGACCCTTTCTGCCGCCGGAGTCCGTTTTCTACTCCTTCTAGGCCTTACCCCAAAGGCCAGAAGGGGAAAGATGTGGTTCCGTAAACAATCCCAAGGGACTTCGCCTGACGACAGAGTCGGTTCCCGCCAGAGGCAGAGGGGAACAACAATGGTAGACGCCGCCTAGAGGCAGAGGGGTCCAGAGAACCAGGGCAATCGAGAAACGTTCTCCGATAAGCCCTTTCAGCATCCCTGAGGTGTTGCCCGACTGCCCATCTTCGAGGCAGTCGGGGAAGATTGTCACTGTACCCAGAAGCCTGGCTATCCTTGACACAAGACAAATGGGTACAGTCCATCATTTCCGAAGGTTATTCTATTCCTTTCTTCGCTTTTCCAAATCAGTCAAAAAAATCCCTTCCAGATGTCCCACCCGCTCAAAGGGATTTAGCAGCTTTGGAAATTTCAAAACTGCTTGCAAAAAGAGCTATTCAGCCAGTGCCAGCAGACCAACTAGGATCCGGAATCTACTCAAGGTTCTTTTTAGTTCCAAAGAAAACAGGGGACTGGAGACCAATTTTGGATCTCAGTATCTTGAACAGATCGGTCAAGAAAACAAGATTTCGGATGGTCACGCTGCAATCTATTCTTCCCCAATTGGGAAAAGGAAACTGGATGTGCTCTATAGACCTTCAGGACGCGTACTATCACATAAAAATGAACAGACGCCCAGAAGATTCCTCCGCTTCAGGCTGGGAACCAGTCATTTTCAATTCAGGGCCCTGCCCTTTGGTCTCACCACTGCCCCGGTGTTTACCAAATGCATGGCAGTGGTAGCTTCTCACCTGAGACGACAAGGATTCCAGGTGTTTCCATATTTGGACGACTGGCTCCTCACAGCTCCCACCAAGCATCTCCTTCTGATGGCCAGAGATTACACTTTTCGCGTCTGTCAAAAACTGGGTATCTCAATAAATTGCGAAAAGTCTGTTTTGTCGCCTTGTCGTACTATTACCTACATAGGCAAAAGTTTAGATACTGTAAACATGTCTGCAACACTAACGAACCAAAGGATATCAGACATTCAAAAATTGGTATCACTACTTCTCAACAACAACAGAGCCAAAGCCAGGTTAGTTCTAAAGGTGTTGGGAATCATGGCAGCGCCATACCCTCCTTCCATTGGCCAGATACCACATGCGGATCCTTCAGTGGATGCTCTTTTCTCAATGGTCATACCAGGAACTTCCAATGTCTCACACCATTATGATCACGCAAGCGTGCAAAAAGCATCTCATGTGGTGGATGTCTTCCCCCCAGCTCCTGTTGGGGAGACCATTTGTTCCACCTCCTCCGGTTGCTACTCTGACAACGGATGCCTCCCTGATCGGGTGGGGGGGGGGGGCATTATCAGGGCAGGACAGTCCAGGGCACATGGCAACCAAACGAATGCCACTTGCACATAAATGTTCTGGAGATGAGAGCAGTGCTTTTAGCGTTGCAAGCCCTTCAACACTCTCTTCCTTTGGGAACGATTGCAATCCAGACAGACAATATGTCTGTAGTGTGGTACATCAACAAACAAGGCGGAACCAGATCATACCCCCTGTGTCGAGAAGCACTCAGACTGTGGCAATGGGCGATTTCTTCTCAGCGTTTCTGATAGCAACGCACATCCCGGAAGTCCAATCACATTGCGGACAAGTTGAGCAGAGCTATTCTCATGCCTCACGAGTGGTCTCTGAAAGACTCTGTAGTGAGAGAGATTTTTCTCAAGTGGGGTCAGCCTTGCTGCGATCTTTTGCTACTCCCCAAAACAGCAAGTGCAGAGAATACTTCACTCTATTCCCTTTACCAGGCCAACCCAGCAGGGACGCTAGTCCAAGTTTGGCCCGGGACTTCTGTATGCATTTCCTCCTTTTCCACTGATCTCTCAAGTAATACAGAAAGCTATCGCTCAGAAGGCCTCATTGATCCTCATTGCTCCTTACTGGCCTCGACAAGTGTGGTTCCCCTTTCTGCATCGATTTCTTTGAGCGACCGTGGAATCTGGACCTAGTTCCAGATCTTTTGATCCATCAGTCGGGTCAGTTTCATCGCTCCCTCCCTCTCTGAACCTCACTGCTTGGTTCCTCCACTTCCAACCGTAGCCAGGCTTCCTCAATTATCTCACTCTGTTAGAGATATTTTGATAGCTTCCCATAAATCTTCCACTCGAAGATTTATTTGAGTAAGTGGAAACGATTTTCATATTGGGCACAAGGAAAGGACATAGATCCTTTCACCGCTTCCATCCAACTAGTCCTCGATTTTCTTGCTGAACTCTTCCATGCAGGTTCATCTCCATCTACTCTTAAGGTTCAATTGGCAGCTATTTCTAATTTCCATGTGGGTATTTCTGAATCCGCCCTAATGTCCCACAAACTCTGCAAAGCCTTTTTGAAAGGAGTTTTTCTTCTCAGACCTCCTGTAAGAAATCCTCCTTCTCCTTGGGACCTAAATTTAGTTCTTGCTTCTTTGATTCTTTCCCCTTCGAACCTGCAGCTTCATGTTCCTTAAAGTTATTATCATGGAAAACTCTCTTTCTGGTGGCTATCACATCAGCTAGAAGAATTTCAGAACTTCAAGCACTCAGTTGTCGTTCTCCTTACCTTGTGTTCCATAAGGACAGAGTTTCCTTACGAACTAACCCGTCCTTTTTGCCTAAGGTGGTTTCAACATCAAATCTAAACCAATGCATTGACCTCCCTGTCTTTTTCCCGGAGTATTCAAATAGGTCTGAACAAAATTACACTGTCTGGATGTTCATCGTCAATTAAGGTACTACTTGGACAGGACGAAACAATTCAGAAAATCTGATCAGCTGTTTGTCTCCTATCGGAAAGCAGAAAGGGACTTCCAGTTTCAAAGGTATCTTTATCCAGATGGCTAACATCTCTGATTACCCTTGTTTATGAGATTAGACACAAAACTGCCTAATAAGCCTAAAGCCCATTCCACCAGAGCTTTGGCTACTTCTCTAGCCTTCCAAGACAGACTGCCTATTGACACCATTTGTGCAGCTGCTACTTGGGCTACTCCTCACACTTTTATTTCCCATTATAAGTTGGATTTAGCTTCTAGGCATAGAGCTAATTTTGGTTCCACTGTTCTCAGGAGTCTGTTCCGTTAGGCCACCCGGGACAAGGTGCTAGGGACGCGGTCCCATCCAGCAAGAATGAAGGCGAGATAGACAACTTAACATATAGAAGTTATGTTCTTACCATAACGTTCCATGTTAGTTGTCTTCTTCTCGCCTTCTTCTTGCCCCACCTCCTTACACCTGGCCTGGACAGACCTAGAGGAGTTGTGATCGTGACCTCTCTTTCTACCACCTCTTTCTTAGCTATATGCTATTATGCATATTTCTTGTTCCAGGATGTAGGTCACCCTTCTTCTTCCTGTTAGAGGTGGATTCTGTTTTTCACAGTTATACTGTTTCTGTTATAAGCTGGGGTTAGCTTACAAACGAGATCTGAGGTAACTCTCGCCTAGCATTGTGGGATATAAGGGGAGCCTCGAGCCGGTGGAACCAACTCTCGAGCTTTAGAGTGGCCGAGTCGGAGCCGAGGTCGGCTCCGAACCCATCCAGCAAGAAGAAGGCGAGAAGAAGACAACTAACATGGAATGTTATGGTAAGAACATAACTTCTATTTCTATCAACTGTCTCAATTTATACAAAAGCAATTTTTAGTACTGCTTATATGTTGCCCCAGTACATTTGGCCTTGTTCAGATTTACTGCATTAACTGGTTGAGAGGTACATGCAAATAAATTGCTTTATAGATTTAGGCATAGCCAGCCTCTCAACTGTCTCTGATTTTGGCTTAAAATGTTGCTTTTCCCCCTAATAATCCCTCCGCAAAATAGCAATTTTGGAAGAAAACATGGAGGGTTTACAATTAAGAAATAACTGTAATAAAGTTATAGTTTACTTGAAATGCATGTAGATTCTTTTATTTTGTCAGCTGCTCAAGTTAGCAGTACTAATATTAGTGTCCCTTCTTTGACAGGTTCCCAGCTGTATTATGTGGCTATTTTATATTTTTGCATCACATTTGGTACATTTTTCATAAAATTGTGTTTTTTGGCAAATTAGTGACAAATCACTAAAGACTGAAGTTAGAAAATAATGACAGACATTTGAGTTTCAGATTTTATACCCTTCAGAAAAGTCATACTAATGCAAGACCTATTCTATTATCTTTCTAAGTTTATTAGAGCAATATTTAAAAATTGTCCTTATTTGTGGGCATTTGTCCCACTTCTGTGTATGGCTTTGTCCAGATTTCTTGCTCTGAGGTTGAGAGGTATGACACGTGTCAGGGCCATCACAGTCAGCCAGAGACATTTCAAATTGTGACATACTTGTTGCACCCCACTCCACCATGTACTGACTCTGGATGTGTCCAAGCAAGGCAAGGAGTAGTTATGCAGTGTAAATGTGCAGTGTGTCCCCCCCCCCCCATCCAAGGTAGACACAAGTACTACAGTGGCTTTTCATCTGTCCTTGATTTTGCAGAAAGGTCTTTGTTCTGTCATATTTTTGTACTGTTGATTTATGCTTATTACTCAAAGTGCCTGTTGCTCTGTGTTTAAGTAGCAATGCTTTAATGACCATAATGTAAGCTTGTCTGAGATCGTAAGATGCAAGTAAACTTTAATAAGCGTACTGTTAAAGAATTGCCAACATTGAAAGCCTTTCTGTTATTGCCATGCAGAGAATACTTGACTAGATAATGTATAAGCCTTGGGTATTAAAGGACAGGATTCCATTATTTTAAAAAGCTCATTACACTTGTTGGAGACTTCCAGTCATCTCTACAGACTTTACCCGTAAACTAAACAGAATGCCAATCATGTGTGGTCCATAACCTGTACAGTAATCCTTTAAGCAATGTATCTTGAGCTTGTTTCTTGTTTGCTTTTCATTTTTTACTTGCATGTTTTCCCCATGAAACAAGTAGATAGTTGTCAGGCAGCAGGTCTTTTTTGGATAAGAAACATTTTTACAAGTGGGAGCATCACAGAGATTTCTACTTTCAGCATGTTACTTGGCACTTTAATAAAGCTGAATATAAATTATAATTAGAACTGCAGTGCAAGGAGAAGTGGTTTGAGTTGAGTGCTTCTGGTTTTGCTTGTACTTGATTTTGACTGGCATTCCAGTAATGTATTTAAAAAATAATTTATTTTTTCATGCCTCACAACCTTTTGTTTCCATCTAAATATTAAGTAAGCTGTCATGCAGCCAATGCATTGAAATATTTTTATTCTTCTACACTTATTTTTGTCTTGATTGGACTCTCATAATGATGGTTTGCCACCCAGGGCAGCGTATTTAATTAAAGTTAGTTTTTGTAGTTTTGAACATAGCCCCTCCCCTTTCTGGTTGGCCACACCCCTCCCCCTTTGACCCCACCCATTCAGCTGTCTCCTGCAGCCTCCCTTTGATTTGAAGTCACCAGCCGCCACTGTATATATATATATATATATATATATATATATATATATATATATATATATATATATATATATATTTATAATGTGTGTGTGTGTATAATAGCTCACACTCCCTTAAACTGTCTTAGTTGTCTCAGTGTAAAATGGATAAACCATTCTTATTTTATGTTTCTACCACTTGAGAATTACAATATTTGTCTTATGCATTACTCTGTAAATATTCTCTCTGTTGTATGTTTATATAAATAATTAGTGTGTACTGTTAAGTATTCTCCGCCTTTGGTGGATCTTTATCGAAATAATTACTATGTTGTCATCTTCACAGATGTTCTTTCCATGTAGAGCTTTTCTCCCTGGGCCTCTGCTGAAAATGAATTCTGTCCCAGTCGGACTATCCCCATAAGCAAATGTAAAATAAATAAAATAAATGTCTGCCAGATGTTACAAGATGGGTATTGCTTCTAGATGTAGGCCCTTTTTGTGGCTGTGGAGATCAAGGGTGTGCTTCACGAAGGCAAACACATAAGAGGATCATTTATTGATTCTGTCCTAAAGGATAATGTAAACTGATTTTTTTTTGTGCCTGCTAAAAAAAATACTTAACTGTAATGCTAAAATTCTTACAATACTTTCAGTCTTCATTAACTATTCCACCTTCCATCCCATAATCTTTGTTGGGGAAGGGTAGTTTTCTGTTTTATGTAGTGCATTTATCTAGTGAGAAACAGGAAATGGAGGAGAGATGGGAAGTTGTCATGGGTAGGAGGTGGAGGACAGAGGGGAAGTTGTCATGGGTAGGAGGTGGAGGATGGAGAGGAAGTTGTCATGGGTAGGAGGTGGAGGACAGAGGGGAAGGTGTCATGGGTATGAGGTGGAGGATGGAGGGAAAAGTGTCATGGGTAGGAGGTGGAGGAGAGAGGGGAAGGTGTAGTAGATGCAGGACTGAGGGGAAAGTGTCATGGATAGCTGATAGTGTAAGAGTAGCCTGGGAATGTTTTATTTGCTAATTAGAGCATATATGGACCACCTGAGTCCTAGGGGGTTGATGAAGACTTGAGTTCTCCAAGCTGATTTAATGTTTTAGTAAGTTCATGACTTTCATTTCCTTATGTAGAAGACATTCTTCTTGACTGTAATTACCTCAGCCAGAAGATGTTCTGAACTTTGTTCTATTCCTGCTGAACCACTACTTATTTTTTTTTTTTACAAAGCGTTTTTCTTAGAAGCAGTTTTACTTTTATGCCTAAAGATGCAACTGAGTCAGACTTAATGCAGTATTTGCATCTGCCCATATTTTTGGACTGATATAATCAGAGGGAGCATTGCAGAGATATTTACTGTAAAATAAATAGTATGTGAACAGAACAAAGTATGTATTAGAGGAGACCTAGCTTTTCATGCATTTTATGTTTTCTTTCTAAAGTCTAAGCATTCAGGTTTGTATACTTAATTGCCAGATGGCTGTCTTATTGCATAAAAATGTTGCGGTACAAACCATGTCACAAGTCCCTTAGTGGCCTTTTTTCTTTCTTTTAAGAAATGCAGCTCTGAATGATTGTGTAGCAGTTATATGTATTCTCTTATACCTTAACAAAGCATTACAAGCTGGATCTCCTTTCCTGCTGAGCTTTTAGGGCTATTCTTTTCAAGTGAATTTTTTTGCTAGGGGGTCCCCCTAAAAGGAAGAGCTTGGGACTCTGTTCTGTGAGTAACAGAGGATGGACCCCCCCCCCTCTTAAGATATGAAGGTTATGTGCTAACACTATATCTTGTGGGACTTTTAAGGTGGCTGCACATTGAGTAGCAGCTTAAGTTTAGCTTTCCCAGTGTGAAAACGTAAACTTTGTAGAGAAAGCCAGTGGACCTAGATTTCTGAGTAAATGTCAGTAACTGGTTTGTTATGTGCACTGCCTGGATGCCAGGAAAAAAGAAATACAGAGGACCTGAAAGAAAATCTGCTACAAAACGCAACAAAAAACAATGACTGGGAAAAGTAATGTAGCTGTTCAGCCAAAAGCAGTACATGCTCCAGGCATGACTTCCAGTAACCTAGAGGAAAGTCTAAGGCAACTGCACACTGATCTGGCTGAAATAAGTATATCAACTCAAACAATAAAGCTTTAATCAGATAAGGTGATAAAATTGTAAAACATAGAGGTTGAAATGAGGAAAAAAGGCTGGCTGAATAGGATAGTGCACAAGAAGAGATGTGTAAGAAGAATAGGTTTTCCCTGTGTGTTCTGTCCTTAAATTCTAAGATGTTTTGCTGTACCAGAGAAGCTGGAAGGAACAGACTTAATTTTATGAAAGCACAAATAAGCAACCGGACTGGTATTCCACAACAGGAATTGTTAATTGACAGGGCACTTTGTGTGTATGCTCCAAACCTGGCTATGAGAAAGCAACCTAGACCTTTAATATTAAAGATGCAATCTTACCAGCAGGAATTGATTCTGAGAAAAATGTGGCAGAAGGACAAAATACTGAAAGTGAGCGCAACAGAGTATTTGTGGAGTATGACTACTCATTGTACAGCAGGCAGAAGAGGAGTAAATTTATCCCATTATTCAGGGAATGCTGAGAAGCAGGTGTGAGATAGAAACGGCTCTACCCAGCTATCTTCAATATATTTTTCCGTGGAGGAACAAAGTCATATTTTGAGGAAGTACATGCTAAGGAAGAAATACAAAAGTTTGTCCAACAAAAAGTCAGCTGTGAAACGGGAGGAGATTCTGCTTCTTCTGGTAATAAAGACCACAGAGAAACTGTGCCAGTGAAACCTTTTTCCAGTGTTTAAATGGAAAATGATTTAGAGAGGGGGGAAAAGTACAAGGGTTGACTAGAAGATTCAAGGGTATGTTGGAAATTAAGCAGAAACTGGGTTTTGGAGGAGATGAACAGGAATAGAATAAGAAATTCTGGAAACCTTGGACTTTCTTGGACCTTGTTTAAACTTGTAGGGCACTTTAAAGCATATGCCATACTTCATTGTCATTAATGTTAAGAAAAATATTCAGGAAGGGGAAGAGGAGGGAGAAACTTAACTGTAAGTAAAACAATTTGTTTTCTTAATAGTGCTATTTAAATGGTGCATGATTTTCTTTGCATGTTATAAAGTAAAGTTTTTTTCAGTTATCTTTAAGTATAATGGGGATACTAACAGTGCTCCTGTTTTCCTTTTTGTTTCTCCCATCTCTCGTTTTCCTTCAGTTTTTAAAAATGTAGGCACTGCAGTGTAAAAAAGGATCTGGTTAAAAAAGCATGACAAAAGAAAAATGAGTGTGCTTTTTCTCATTCCTGCATAGAGGATTGACTGGGTTAAGGCCATTGGCATCATCTGGTAACTGCTTTTAAGAGAAAGCAACTAAATGAAAAAGAATATTGAATATTATAAGGCTTATTTTTAGTGAACAGTTTTATGTCTAGTTCTCATATCTCTAGGAGACCATCTGATAAAAGAAATGGCTTGAAGAAAATGTTTTCTGAAAGGATTCAAGTGTTTTCACTGCTGAGAAAACGATAAAGATGAGATAAAACCAGACGGCACTTAATAGAACCATGGGCTATACCATGCTTCACAGCATGGACAGCCTTTATTTTATGTATCTTGAGTCTGTATGTGTGTGGCTGTTTGGAACATCTGCTCCTGTTAGGAGGGTAAAACGTCAGTATTTGAATATGTACAGAGTTTTGTGTGTTATTGTTAAGTTAATAGGTTTTAGGGGGGTATTGGGGGTATGCGTGTATATTTTTGTTTTGAGGGTTTTCAAAAAAAAACAAAAAATTCTGTAATATGTGACATGAGCTGAAATGGAGATGATGCGAAACAACTGTATAAAAGATTAACATGCCAAACAGTACATGCATGTAACACAAAAGCTGGAACTAGACATTTAACAAAAAGGTGTTGTACATAAAAGGTGGGAATAATCTCTCAAGAATCTGTAATGTCTTTAAATGTTAATGGTCTCGCAGAAAGAAAGAGTAGTGAACTGTATTAAAATGTAGTGTACAAATAGCGATGTTACTGGAGACGCACTTTGAAAGAACCGAACATGTAAATTTCATAAAGGTTTTCAGGATTGTTATTCAGCAGAATACCTGGATCCAAGGAAGAGAAGGAGTACTTGTATAAGAAAACTGCTATAATGGAGATTAAGAAATTTTTGAGTGCAAATCTGCTTTCAGCAAGGTACATTACTTATAGGTGAGGATTGGAATTTGATTTGCAATAGTGAAGATGTGTCTGTGCGGTCCAGAAGGAAAAATATAACAAAGGGGGTAGATTTTTAAAGAAATTTATGAAAATATTTGGCATGGAAGATCTCAATTCAGTACTAGTTCAGATTTGGAGTGAATTTTCATATTATTCCTCAAGATACAAAAACGGGGCTAGGCTAGACAGAAGTTGCATTTCACAGGAACAATGTATGTTTAATTGAAGGTCTTGATATGCACTCAGTAACTATTTCAGATTGTGAGCCAATAATAACTAGAATAATAAACACAGGGTAATCAAAATTGAGAGACTGGCACTTTCCCACCTATCTATTGAAAAGAGAGGAATTTAAGGAATGAGTAGTGGAAATTATTCAAGAGCCATTATAGAAGATAGAAATTTCTTCTGAAAATATAGGTAGGGAGTGGGATAAAATTAAAGTGGAGTTTAAAATTAGGGTAGAAATAACAGAAAGGGTGATATGGTTAAGAAGTAAGAATGATTTAGAGGGACTGACTAATGTTAAAGTATTGCAAAATAGGGGGAATCTCACAGAAGAAGAGGGGCGACTGCAGAATGCTAAACAGAAAAGGGATCACCTCGATGGTATGCATGAGTTTAGAAAGATTGCTGTTAAGCAACTGTTTTTTTGATAATTATTCCAGCTCTCAAATCTTTTAGCACATGACTCTGGGAACAGAGAGTAGAAAGGGGTGTCACCAAGCTTAGGCAACCTGTAACAAGGCAGAGTAACAACGGATCCTATAGAAGTATTAGAAATATTTCAGAAATTCTATGAAAGTGTGTTTAAAGCAGAGAAATATGGAAATCAAGAAAAGGTACAAATGGAAATGTTTATGGAAGAATTAAACATGCCAAGAGGAGGCTCAATTACTAGCAGGATAGGATGAGATGAGATAAAAATGGTGATGTATGACCAATCTACCAGGAAAGTTCCCAGGAACAGATGGTATTCCTGTGGAAGTTTGGAAGCTAGAAAGCCAGGAGTGAAAAAAAAAACTGATAAAGATCTGGAAGGTTTTGTTTAACAGTATTTTAAGAGGAGGAGAAGTACCAACATCCTGGAAGAGACCAGTGGTAGCTATAATACCTAAAGGTGGTAAAGATAATCAGATCCAGCTTCATACGCGTCCATTTCGATAATAAACCATGATTATAAAGTGTTCATCTATAATGTCTAAACGAATGGCGAAAGTGATGCCGAAATTGATGGATATGGATCAGTGTGGTTTTGTGGAGGGGGAGGCAAACATCTGACATTAACAGAATACTGATGATCCAGAGGGAAGCAGAATGTAAGAAAATGCCACTGTTGGTGGTGGGTCTTGATGCAGAGAAAGTATTTGACAGAGTAAGCTGGGACTTTGAGCCAGAGCAATGGAAGCATTTGCATTCCCTGATAAAATTATAAGGTTGATTAGGAGGATATATGAGGGATCGGAGATGAAAATTAAAGTGGGTAATGTCCTCTCTGATGATCTCTGCTTGAGCAGAAGAACCAGGCAGGGGTATCCCCACTCTCTCTCTCTCTCTCCTTTGTTGTTTACATTATATTTAGAACCATTGGCAAAGAAAATAAGGGACTCAAAAATTTAAGGATGTAATTGGTATGGTAGCCGAGAAAAGCTGGCTCTATATGCAGATGACATTATTTTATACCTGACAAAACCAGAAAGGGATATTATAGTGCTGGGGACATATTGAAACAGTTATAAATCTTTTCAGGATTCAAAATTTATGAAGTTAGAACAAAAGCAACTGTGGTAAATTTATGTAACTGTGCATATGAGTTACTTCAACAATATGCATGCTTATGGGGACAAGATAAAATTAGATATTTAGAAGTATAGATTAAAAATGATTCCAGTGTGGCAGCTAACAATGTGTGGGAAGATACTAAACAAAAGATAATACAAAAACTGAGAAAATGGAAGCTCTGTTACTTGAATATCAATAGTAAGATACAAGCAGTTGAAATGTTTTCCCTTTAGTCTTGTATACACGTCAGGCATATTTTTATCAAGCAGAGGAGAAGTTGTGGATAGCAATTAATAAATAGCTAAAAGATTTTATCTAGGAGGGGAAGACGGCAAAACTAAAGTGAAATAAGCTTATTTTTTCAAAAGAACAGGTCAGATTGGGATTACCCGATTTTGAAGGGGTATTTCAGAGCAACACAGTTAAGGCTCCTATACATAGTACAAGCAGAAAACTAAAACTATAATTCAAAGTGGAAAGAGATGATGAAATGGTGGGCAGGGGGGTGGGGTTCAAGAAACAAGGAGAGACTGGTATTTTGGATGCATACTTTTAAGGAGAATAACAATAATCATACAGAATATTATAATCATAAAGTAGCAGAAAGTATTCTAAGAACTAAGCCAATACAGGGATGGAGAAATGGATGACTGCAATTAGGGACACAGACAATAGGCAAGAGGGGTCTGGAATTTATTGGAGAAAACTGGGGAAAAACAGGGTATTGAGAGAGGAAAGGTAATAGAATGTTCAGATGCCAAGAACTTACTTGGACTGAAGGTTAGAGATTGCCTTCCTTATCAAGGATTGATATCCGAGTATAGGCAAAGAAAAAAGTGGGGGGGGGGGGCTCCTAAATGAGACCAACACTGGTAGAGTTTTTAGTAGAGTGCAGAACAGAAGTTGTCGTTAAGAGAGGCATACATTAGTAGAGCATATAAAATATTGTATGATAACTATAAGAATCAGTCAGAGGAGGTTAGAAAGGATTGGGAAGAGAATGGATAAGCAGTTTCCAAAGAAGCAATGGGGGGATATATATATTTCTCCCAAATATGCAGCAAAGTCTAGAAGATTTAGGATCTTTGCTTGGAAATGTTTACATAGGTATTTTTATACCCCAAGTAGACTCCCAAGAATTTTTCCTCCGGTAGATAAGAAATGTTGGAGGTGTGATGAGGGAAGAAAGAGGTAACTGGGAACATATTTTCTGGGAGTGTAATGAGTTGGCAGACTAATGATTCCCTGCAGATTGCTCTGTTGGAGATGCTGGGTAAAGAAATTGGTGTACCTAAGAAAATCATCTTTTTGAGCTATGGTACAGAATCGGAATTGCCTAGAGATAGTAAGACCTTGATGAGCCTAATTATGATGGCTGCCAAAAATACAATTACTAGAAAATGGAAATCGAAGTCAAAGCCAAATTTACTAGAAGTAGTGAAGATAGTAACAGAGAGAAAATATCTCGAACTGGGATCTTTACAAAAGGTTAGGAGCAAATTACACAGGAAAAAATGGGAAGAGTGGGATCAATGAGTGCAGAGGAAGAACGAAGTTTAAAAGAAGGCGGGAATGTAATGAGCTATGTAATGGATGAATGCCAGTGTCTGAATATGTTACAATTGATTTATAATGTTTCCAGCTACAGTTTTGGCATAGTTTATGTATAATGTTTGCAACTGAGATTGTATCGGTACGGGTTATTTTAGCCTGTGTCGCACGCAGTTTAATACACCCACAGTTTCTTGTTAAAAAAAAAAAAAAAAGGGACAGCACTATGCACTATATCTGGTGCATTTGGTGCATCCTTAGTAATGATCCTGCCAACTTTCTTCCACTGTAGCCAAGAAAACTTTGTGTCTCTTGTGTAATTTTTTTCTGTATCATGACCTCTTGGTAGTGCATTATAGAATTACAGAATAGGGAAAAGTACGTTAGTAGGCTGGAACTTTTTGATTATTAGGTGATTACAATGCCCACAACCTTAATCCTACAAATTTTCATGGATGGACCTGTTCATACCCATCTGCCATTAGTATGTCACTTTTGTTTATTTTATGCTTTTACTGTTAGTCTGTCCCCTTTTGTTTATCACAGAGAGCCAGTACCCTTTCCTGTCAAGTCTGCCACAAATGTGTTTAGGAAGGAGAAGGAAGCATTTGAAGAGAGACGTAATTACAGTGCAGCCATATGTTTCTCAAAACCAATGTAGTTGTGTCACTGCACTTGTATTTCTCTTCTGTATGCGTATACACATAGTGTGAATGAAATAATACTGGGCAAGTTAAGTTTATGTATGCCCACCCTTACTGTATCAGTCCATCTATCCATCCACAACCCCGTTTCCCATTTTTGTACATGGGGTCATTGGGTAAATTGGGTGGGGTAAGCAGTGTGAAACATATGTGGTTAAGTAGGAAGGATTATGTAAAAATAAAATAAATGGCATTTACACCTGTATGACACACACACACACATCCACATACATGCCAGTGTTTGTGTCTGTGTGTATTTTTTTCACTCCCAGACAGCTAGTTAGGAGATAAAGTGCAAACTGTTGATAAAGTTTGCCAGTCACCACAGTAAATTAAATTAATTTGAGTAACACAGTTCAGAACTTCCCTGTCTTTTTAAATGCTGCATTATTAGCACAGTGCATGTTTTATGAAGTATATGAGCATAATAACCAAAGGTTTAGATTTCTCACTTTGTTGACAGAACAATAAATCACTTGTATTTTGCCCTGGTGGGATGTCTCTGTAAGAAAAATTGTTATCTTCACGGAATATTTCATTTTCTAGGAGTGTTGGTCCTTATGATTCTAAATCCCAGCTGAATTTTACTCTATAAAGCAAACTGTCCTAAGAAACTTAATGCTCAAAATTGTCTTGTGTGTCCTTAGAACAGTCTACTTCTGCGCATTTGTACTCAATTTGCTGGTGTTATGTTGCACTCCTTGACCTCTGTTTTATTAAAATGAACTGAACATGCTCACTGCAGTTGATATCACATGCAAACTAATGTGAGCAGTCCATTACTGAGTTGTGAGCAGTACGAGCAAATTACTGCAGACGGTACTTCAAATCTATAAAGCTGAAAATTATCTGGCACCCCCAAAAATGTCTCCATGTCACTGACATACAGGAAATGGCTATGTAAACTATGAAAGAAGCAAGCACACAAAATGTGATGCAATACATGACAGTGGCAAGAACTCATAGCACTTGTTCTGTGACTTGTGTGAAATGGAGATGTGTTTTTTCCATGCAGCCTTTGAAAATTGTGGAGATGGGCTGTGATTGAAGGGATGCGACATAGACTTGGTAAAGGTTCCCATGTAATTAAATTCAAATGACTACATTTCCAGCTGCAGTTGTATATGTTACCTTCCACTGCAAGATTTGCAGTTATTTGTGTCAGAGTAGAGTTTTGGTGTTGGAAACCTTGTGTAGTTTGCTGTAATGTTTGTAGTCTTGCTTTCCAGACATCTGGGCAGCCATGTAATCTGCAAATAGGGCATTGACCCAGGAAGTATGGAAAAATTAGATGGATGACAAGACTAAGATACTTCTATGTGCATCTTTCAAATGTACCTCATTGTTTGGAATGTTCCTCATTTTGAGTCTTTAAAAGTTTCTAGTCGCACACTATTCCACATTGAATGGCTCTGTCACCTAGTTTAATTTTATAGCTAATATACATGGTAAAGTGTACTTAATCATATTAATTGCTCAAAAGATGTTTTTGTAAGTATGTAATAACATTTTTACCATGCTGTGAGCTTCCTAGTTGAAGCTGTTAGTAAATTTTCCACATTTTGCCATTTGTTACAAATTACAAGAGGTAGTGCCCCACTTTCCAGAGCTGGAAGGTTGAGAGCTATGTAAATGTGTTACTTACACAAATTCTTGGAGATAGTGCACATTCTGCAACAGTGCTTGCAGCCTCTGATATTAAAATCTCCAAAGTATTTATAAGTCGTGTTAAACATTGCCATTTCTGCTGGAATGAGCAAAGCTGTCATTGCTATTCGAAAGACCATGAAGTGAGTGTCAGTATTTCTTCCTTGGTGCTTCCTGGTAGGAACATTAATCTGCATAAGTCAAATGAAGTCAAGCCATTACATTTGCCAAACAGTTTGCTAGTTGCATTTTTTTAAATCAGCCTTTTACATTAAGAACAAGTGCTTTTTTTTTTAATTTTATTTCAGCTGTTGCATGAGGTATTTGATGTTCTCAGTATCAAACTGTAGAAAGAATTATTGTTTTTTGTGGTGCTGCCCTGAAAATAAAAGTATTTTCACATGGCAGTTTATAAAATAAGCAGCTGTGAAAGTAATGTTTTATAAGAAGTTAAAAGTTAGAACTTAGATGGCATATTTATTGCAGTAGAAGGTTTTAAACGGAAGATGTTATTGTATGGAGAATTTTATGCATGTTTTGTTGTATGTACTGCAGTCAATAAACCAAAATGAGTAATGCACACAGATTAGAAGAACAAAGCTTAATATGCATATTAAGCCATCTCATGTCAAGTATATTTCGTTGAAAAGGTTACAAAGTCATTGTATGACTTCTCTGTTGATTTGACAAGCTCAATCTAAGTTTAGTTTGTGGAATGTTTTTGCCTCTCTCTCTCTCTCTCTCTCCAGCAAGAACCATTTAACCCCTTTGCCATTTTCGGTGGGCTTGCGTTGTGTACATTTAACAGCTGGGATCCATAGTAGCATGTAGTTTATGAACTTTATGGCAGTGTATTCTTAGCTAACACACTCATGGATGTTTATTTTTCACTGTGCTGTGTTCGGTCATGCTTATATAGCAATAAGATTTGTTACTAGTTTTGTCATGTTTTTCTTTGCAAAGCACATAAAAAAATAGCAGTTCATCATTGAAAAAACATGTTAAATGATTTAAGGGGCTAAAAGTGCATGTCAGATAACTATTTTAACAGGAATGGACTTCAGCATCCATTAAGCAAGCTTTTTAATATCTTGGTATGTTACTTTTTTTTCTCTACAGTCTCCTTACTAGTACCCCTAAGTCTTGCTAAAGGGCAAAAAAAAAAGTTTTGAGAAAAAAGGATTCTGCTGCTTTGAGTTGAGACAGAGGGTGCTCTCTCCATGGAAACCTGTACAATTGAAAACTGTGGGCGTATTTTTTTTTTTCATTGCTCCAAAGTAATGCACTTTCACTTTGGGATGTAGCCTAGCAACATGTTGCTTCTCTTCTTTCTCATTGTTCTTTCTGTGGGGGAGAGAGGCAAACATGACAACTGAGAACTAAATGCCTTTGTCCTTTCTTTGTAGCACTTGGTTCCCATACTTCTGTCCTTAGGGGGGTTGGAACTCCCAAGCTAAGTATACTGCTTGTAGACTCGTCATTATAAATTTGATCAGTAATTTTACTCTGTAGTTTCCATATTTCTTTTTCTTAATAGATGGGTCAGCTTGACTTTAAACTTGAGGTCAGCTTTAATGGGCAGAAACTTGGTTTGAAACAATAAAGGGCCAGTTGTGCAGTAGTTTAACAGGTGGGATCCAGAAACAATACTATTGCTTGTAATTCAAGGAAGGAGAGGGGTGGGGTTGTGGCATTGTGCTTCTTCCCAGAAAGTGCTTAGTACATCACTGAACTGCTAATGCTGTTTAACATGTTTAATAACCTGCAAGCAGAATTCTTTTAGATCATTTTCTCTATCAGAAAAGAAAGTTTCTTCCCTGCATATTCCTTCCTAAGAAATCATAACAGAACTTGAGCTACCAGTAGCCAGTGACACCTTCTGCAAACAGAATAAGAGAGAAAACACTGTAAAGGAGGGACCTGCAATGCAGGAACACGATGCACCCTTTGAGTCATATAGCATCAGGCAGTGGAAGCAGTCTGTTGCCATTTTTAAAGTGTCTGTGCGTATTTGAGAAGTTTACCTTCACATCGTGGCACTTGGAGACTTAAGTGCTGTGATGCTGTTCCTTTTTATCATTCCTATTTTATACTGACTGTTTCTTAATATAAAGCTTAATGAACTTTTTATGATTGCACCCACAAAACTCTACTTTATCCCTCTGTGGTGTCAGTGACATGACGGTTTGTGGGCAGATTCTTAAATTGTGATACTACTTTATTAAGAAACATAAAATACATATGAAGGGGGAAAATGCATTGCCACCAAGTGCCATGATGCATATGTTGACTGCAAAGGAACATATTAACTTTGAAGAACTGCAGCTCTTATTCATAGGTTCATACTAGGCTAGCTGTCCTAGGGCATTTATAAGCCTAGCCAGAGTGTGTTTGGCTTTCGCCACCCATTTTAAATGAATTTTGCTATGCCCTTTTTCGAGGTTAGTATACTGTGCCTCTGTCTAACAGTGACACAGAAGTGATACCCGGGGTAAACCTACAATCTCCCATCCACTCATCAAGATTCCTCTTGAAGAGAGTCAATGAGGGACTCTGCCTAACCTGGACTGGGATTTTATTCCAGAGTGAAGGGAGCCTCTGGGTTATGAATCTGTCCCTCCAGCATGTCCTGTTTATTTCAGTGCTGAGGTTCAAGTCTCTCGAGTGCGTAGCTTGATGGGATTTGGATTTTCTGAGGTGCAGCATGTCCATTAATTCCGGGTTGGACATGGCTTTATACGTCAGGCACAGATCACCTCTGAGCAGGTGGTATGCCACTGAGTAGAGCTGGAGTTTCTTTAACCGGGCAGCATATGGCATCTGTTTGAGCCCTTTGATCCTCTTGGTGAGGTACTTTTGGGGTCTTTCCAGTTGCTGCAGGTGTCTGGTAAGGTACATCCCAAAAGGGGCATTGTACTCTATTATGGGCCTGATGAGGGATGAGTAAAGAGGCACGATGACCTCCCCTGATCTAGATGTGAATCCCTTCATTATTAGGTGGGCTATATAAAATGTTTTTCTAACCACTTTGGCCACGTGGTTTTCAAATGAGAGATTGCTATCAACTTGGGTCCCCAGGTCCCTAATTACTTCTTCCGTACTTAATGGATTACCACCTATGTGGTAATTTGTGGGCACTTTGTTTTTGCCAAAGGGGATGACTATACACTTTTTGGCGTTTAGCTTGAGGCCATAGCTCTGGCACCAGTTGTCTGTTTCTATAAGGCCCTTTTGTAGGATGCTTGTGTTGGCTTTAGAGTCGATTATGGCGCCTAGTTTGCAGTCATCTGCGAACTTGGTTAGTCACAGTCCTTCCATGTTGGCCTGCAAACAATTATGTTGTATAAAAGTTTTACTTTTTTTTTTTTTTTTACATTTATTATTAAACTGACACTAATAACTGCGGTGGTGGTGCTGCGGTAGCAAGCCAGCACGTAAAGCTCTACTGCCAATCATTAGCGGACCGGAGTTCCGCTGTGGCGACCCCTAACCGGGAAAAGCCGAAAGTCACAAACAAATTAAACTGACACTAACATTTATTAAGCTGTGTCCACTGCAAGCAATTATGTTTCACAAAAGTTTTACTTTATTGTTGATCTATCATTAAACTGAGGCCACTGTTTATTAATTTATATCTAGTGGAAGCAGCTTTGTTTTACAAAAGCTTTCTTTTTTGCATTTATTATTTATGATAATATTTGTCATTAAGAATTTAATTGTTGACTGTTATGTTTTCTAGACATTTTGAATCAGTTCTGTACTCTATAAGAAGACCACTAGGAAATGCCCACAAGAGTGGTGAGTAAATCATTTACCTAAGCTAACAGCTTCTGCAGCTGTTGTTGAGTTGATATTAAAGGTACACCTATACTGCACAGTTCTAAAATGTGAAGAGGTCTTGTAAACTTATAGTTCAGTGGTCCTCATTATATGCTGGTATGTTGTACGATTCAGGCAGAGATGTCTGCACAGATAACTCTTAACAATTTTAACAAACATTTATCAGTGTTGAATTTTGACTTGCACTAGAGGTGACCAGCAGTGATAGTTGTAAAAAGAAATGATGCACATAAAATGAGAAAGTGTAAAGCAATTCTGTTCTTATTGAATGGTGTTTGTCACAGTGCTAAACAGGATTATTTGTCAGTGTCTGTAAATGAACACATTACAGGTTTGAAGGACAGCTGCAGTAGTGAGTTGGATCAATGATTGTTGGTAGTTATAATTTTTGATAATGGACGAAATTAATGCTCTCCAACAGGATGTTAATGTATAATTATCTCCTGGTTAAAAAGGAGTGTGATGCTTTATGGCAGCATATTAACCTGCCATGAAGCAGGGAGTGAAAAAAACAAAATCAAACTGCTGACATTTTTACACTCGCTAAACATGGCTTTGTTTTATTGAGCGTAAAGTTTTTTTTTTCTTTATTTACTTTTTTATCAGGTGCGTTTGTGTGTGCTTACATCTGAGCGAGAGAAAATGAGTGAAAGACTCAACTCAAACTTTTCAACTTCTTTGATAAAGAATTCTGGATCACACCAACTCGAAGAAGAATCAGGATCAGTGTTTAAATATAACCTCAGTTCACTTAAATGCAGCGAGAGGTTTACTGTCAAAACATCAAAATGCATCTTCTGAACAATGGGAAGTGTGAAACTGTAATGCCTGGCTTTATTTACCAGAAAATCAAACAATTTTCGAGAGACAGGGCGGAGAGTCTGGTGGCATGGTGGTGGGTGGGTTGTAATCTTTGCCTTATACTTTGATTTTTTTCTGTGAATTTGATCACAAGGAGTCATCTAAATTATACTCAAGAAATTAGCTGTATTTGCTGGATGTGTGTGTGTGTGTGCGCGTGCACATTACTTACACAAATTTTTATTTTGGATGTAAAATATTGCCCACAAATTACACATGCTACAGCAAGTCTGAAACATTCGGCAGAGGAACTATTTCATGTAAAAAAGATGAGAAAGTAATTTTGAGTAACAGATGCATACTGTTAAAAATTACAATATGATGTCCATCATATTGATCACTGCTGTAGCAACCTTAGCTATGTTGGCTCTATCCTGCCAAAGATATAACAGCCGGACAGCTTCCAAGCTTCAGAGCACCTTCCATGCCCCAAACCATCAGTCTTCTTGAGCTGAGCTGACTGAAAAAACTGAAAAGACAGGTTCAGGCACTAAGCCCTTTACAGCTTTCCTGCCACCAAAGAGTAGACTCTTTGCGGGCTTTCGAAGATTGATGGCCAGCTTGTGCTCATCCTTTGCTGGACAGATAAGTTCCTTTTGGGAAAAAATTTCTACGTTATTAAAAAAAAAAAAAAAAAAAAAAAAAAAAATGTTCCTTTAGTGTACTTTCCTGTTTAGAAAAGTTATTTTTATGCTAGGAGTTTATGTTTTAATGGACTATTACGAGATTTGACTGTAGATCTGATGTTATCCATTTCATTATTCCTCACAACTGGGTCTTGGATCCGATGTCAGATTCGATTCGGCACTACATAGACATAGATTCAAGGCGTGAGCTCCTCTCTTTCCTGTAATCCCCTTCTGCATTCTAACCCTCAGATCTCATTTGCTGTGTTTCCACACGGATGTGATTCCTGGCTCAGAGCTGTTTTTCTCGTTTTTTGGAACTTCATTTCAGATGAGCGATTTCTTTATTTGTGAGCTTAAATAATTCTCTTCCACTGTACTCCCCTCCCTTTTTCTAGCTGGTCGCTGGCGTTAGGGCTTTGTTAGAATTCTCCTTTTTCTTCCTTAGTTGGCGCTTGGTGCCTTTTTTGGTTTTTATATAACTGACAGAGTTAGTTTTATTTCTTAAAGTGGTTACACAAATTATTTTTTGTTAGCTAGTCTTGGAAAGAGGTTTTTGGTCCTGTTATCTGTTTTTTCAGTGTTTTAGTGTGTGTGTGTGTGTTTCTGTCTGTCTGTGTGTCTTTTGACTGTTAGGTGTGTCTGAGAAGGGCAAAGGAGAAACCTACTGGATTTAAAAGGTGCTTTTCTTGTGGGCGTAATATACCAAATTCTGACACCCAGAAGAAGCATGTCTATTGTTTGGGAGCCGACCACTTGAAGGCTGATTATTTTGTCTCTGCAGCATTCAACCCTTGAGCGCTGGCAGAGCACCAAAAGAAGTTGCTGTTCAAGGGCATAGCTTAAGGGGGGGTCACTTTGTCTCTGGTCCCAGTCTTCTTCAGGCCCTAAAGAGTCCAAAAGGAAAGGCCCCATCTGTTTCCCTGGGTGCTTCTCCTCCTTTCTCTCAGAATCAACCTAGGCTTTCAGATCAGAGATTCCTGGCTCTGAAACCGCCTCTGATTCAGTATCTCCGCATCCGTCGGTAGGTTCCGAGATCTCTTCAGATCAGAGGCCTTCACATCCAACTGCAGTTAGGCACCCCTCAATTCATCTGCTCCTTTGTATCCGAAGAGAGTGGTCCAGCAGGCGTCACATCTGACATATTCATCAGATCCGATATTACTTTTTGAGGGCACGCCTTCAGGATCCACCAGGGATCCAAAGCACTCAGCTTGTAGGCATTGGAGCCAATCTTCAGATTGAGTGCATCATAAGTCTGCTTCAGGGTCCGGGCTTGCTTCACCGGCTAAATCCACCCAGTCTTTGGCTTCCTCCTGGAGCCTTTTGTCTACAGATTTGGACAGGATAATGAGGACTTTCTCAGGACCCAGATAGAGATTGCTCTCTTGGCATCTCCAGCCCACTCGGGCTTGGCAAGAACCCTGGCCCCAAGGTTGCCCTTTCCTCTTCTGATTCTCCCTGTTTCGGAACTCTTAAGACCTGTTTCACCCGAGGGAGGCATTGACTGGTCTGGGAATGCATTTGTTTCTGCATCTGTCAGGGTCCATGACCAGCTCTGTTCTGTTGCCATCAGACCAGAGTAGGTGTCAGCTCCGAGAGGTCTGTGCCAGGTCTCTGGGGAGGGGATCAGGTCTGGGTTTGACGGATTGGTCCCTTCCCATGGGGACCTCGGCCCTCAACAGCTCTGGGCCGGTACTGTCTGGAAGGTGGGGACCCAGGGTTGGCTCCGCTCCTTTGTCCCAGGTTGTGACTTTCTGCAGGTGTGGAGCAGCGTCTTCCCCTCTACTGGGTACTTCCCAGCCCATCACTATTCTGAGCCCATCCATCCTGTCCAGTGTCAGTCCTCCTGAGGTAGCCTTCAGGCAGCATCCAACTCCCAGGGGGTTCCCCTCTCTTTAGAGTCCTCCCTTGAGCCCCACACAGAGGAGGTGTCACAGAAGAGAAAGTGCAAGAGGAAGCACTTGGACTCGCCCATGGAGTCCCTCACTGAGGATACAGATTTTGATGAGGGGGATGGGTCCCCCAGGTCTCATCCTGACAACGTCTCCTTTGGAGACATTCTGGAACTGTTAAAACACAAAGGCGGATGGTCTTCCCAACCCCCATCTTCACAGGAATCTGTATTCTTGAAGGCTTTCAGGATGGTCCCATCTACTTCCTGGGTGTCCCACCCCACAGACGAGCTCATCGACCTTATTTTGCATAGGGCATGGAAGGAACCTGACACTGTGTGGAAATGGTCCCCAAGAAAGCTCACAAATTCTTGAGTCCCCCTTCACACAGGAAGCATTGGAGCTAAGGCATCCCAATTGATGCCATTGTTGTTGCTGCAGCCATCAAAAAGGAGCTGACTGAGCAGAGCTCCACCATCCATCACCGAGCAATGAGTCCCGAGCAGTAGACAGACACGGGAAGCATGTCTATGCCTCAGCCATGTTTGTTTTGAGAGCTCTAAACTATTTGATGCATTTTACCTGCCTCCAAAGAGACCTGGTTACTGAACTAACCAACTCTCTTTCAGAGTTGATGTTTGCAGAGTACCTCAAAAGGGTCTCTCCCCAGCTCACCACTCTAATCTCATCAAGGAGTTGGCAAGCGAAGATTATCTCTAATGTTGCTGAGGGTACCTCTCTAGCAGCTGGTGCAGACATTGCCTTCAGGCGTCATGTGTGGTTGTGGTTGTGCGGGTTTGTGGAACCCTTCAAGACATGTTTCACGAATGTCCCCTTTGATGACTCCCCATTTTTTGGACCATCATTCAAGGAGACTTTGACCTGCAGTGAGCGTGAAAGGAAGATGCTGTCGGCACTAGGGATCAGATTCTCTACCTCCCAAAGGTATTTTTCCAAGAACCAACAGGGAGATAAGAAACTTTGGTTCTGAAAGTCACAAAGATTCTTCCAGGATGTTCCTGAGGATTCCCCTTCCAGAGGCAGGGGAGGAGGATTCAATGGTAGATGTCGCCCTAGGGGTAGAGGGTGTCTGCAGAACCAGGGCTTCAGAGAACCTTCCTCTGAGAAACTTTCAGTGCCCCTGAGGCATTGCCCAACTGTCCTGCCCTGGAGACAGTCAGGGGTCAGTTCTCATTGCACCCAAATGCCTAGACAGCCATAATGAACGATCAGTGGGTGCTCAACATCATATCTAGGGGTTATTACATTCTTGGGATATGAAAGTGGTTTGGAAAAGGGAGAGTTCTCCCCAATGCACTACCCAGTCAGAGAGAACTGGCCCAAAGAGTTCTAAAACTTACAGAAAAAAGAACCATCCAGGAGGTCCAAGCAAGCAAAATTGGGTCTTATTCCTGCTTCTTTTTGGTGCCAAAAAAAGACAGGGGGGACCTGTCTGATGTTTGGACCTCAGCAAGTTGAATCTGTCAAGAAGTCGAAGTTCCAGATGGTCACTGTTCAGTCCATCCTGCTGCTTTTGCGTCAGGATGAGTGTATGTGTTCCATAGATCTCCAGGACACCTACTATCACATCAAGGTAGATAGGCACTGTAGGAGGCATCTGTGCTTTTGGCTGGGAGCCAGCCATTTTCAGTTCAGAGCCCTGCCCTTTGGACTCGCCCCCCCCCCCCCGTGTATTTACCAAATGCTTGGCAGTGGTCACAGCTCACTTGAGACCGCAGGGATTCCAGGTCTTTCTGTACCTGGACGATTGGCTCCTCACAGCTGCCACAAGGCATCGGCTGACATTAGTGACGCAGTACCTTTTGGAGACCTTCAACAAGTTGGGCATTATGGTCAATGTGGCCAAGTCAAAACTGACTCCTGTGCCAAGTTCAGAATTTGTAGGTACCCAGCTCAACACAGTGACAGAAATTGCAGCTTTGCCCCCTCAGAGAGTGAATTTGCTCAGGCAGCAGGTCAAGATAATTCTAGAGGTCCCATTGCTGCAGGTGCATCTCATTCGCAAGGTTCTGGAGTCTGTCAGCAGCGATCTTCCTTGTACCACTGGTCAGATATTACATGAGAGTACTCCAGTGGACACTAGCAGTTCAGTGGTCCATTCTCTATCACTCCATGTCTATGCTGATATGACTGACACTCATTTGCAGGTGACATCTTCAGTGGTGGCTTCTTTCAGAGGATCCCTTCCGAGGCAGAACCTTTTGTCTTCCCCCTCCTAAGGCCACAGTGACCATGGACACTTCTCTTCTAGGGTGAGGTGGGCATTTTCAGGGTTAAACAGTCCAAGGCACGTAGCCCCCTACAGAAACGAAGTTGCACATAAACATTCTAGAGGTGAGAGCAGTCCTCCTGACTTTGCAAGCCTTTCAGGATTGTCTTCCTCTGGGGATGATTGCAGTTAATACAGACAACATGTCAGTTGTCTGGTGTATCAACAGACAAGGGGGGAGCATGTTCTTATCCTCTGTGCAGCAAGGCCATGAGTGTGTGGGAATGTGCGATTTCTTCCAGTCGTTTTCTTCTTGCAACACACATACTCTGGGAGTTCAACGTGTTGGCAGACAGACTCGCCAGGTCTATCTTAAGCCCACACGAGTGGTCCCTCCACCCATCAGTGGCATCTCAGATATTCGGCCAAAGGGGCCAACCTTGCTGCAACCTCTTTGCATCCCCAGTAAACAACAAATCCAGCAGATACTTCACCCTGATCCCCCCTTTGAGGCAGTCCCCAAGGGATGCTGTAGTCCACGACTGGCCTCCAGGTCTCCTTTATGCATAGCCACTGATCACGTTGATCCCCAAGGTACTGCAAAAAGCCCAGACTGAAGTGTCCCATGATCCTCATTGCTCCTTTCTGGTCTCATCAGGTGTGTGGTTTCCCTTCCTGCGGTCTCATCTGAAGTATTCTTCACGAATACTAGATCCCACACAAGATCGCGCGTCTCATCCCTTGGAACTGCAAACACCAAACCTTCGATCCCTTTGTCTAACTGCATAATTTCTCAGCTTCCCATGATACTAAGAGTCCAGGCTGGCTTTCCTGGTTAATATTATTCTGGCCTCTCAGAAACAGTCAGCTCAAAAACTCTAACAGTAAATAGAAATGTTTCTCCTTTTGGGCTGCTGAAAGAAATCTCGATTCCTCCTCTGCTCCAGTTTCGGATATTCTTATGTTTTTATCATTCCTTTATCAAGAAGGTGTCAGCTTCTCTACCGTAAAGCTGCAGTTGGTGGCCATTTCCAATTTTCATGTTAATAGGGAGCCTACCTTTTCCTCGAATATGCAAGGCCTTCATGAAAGGTGCATTTCTCCTCAGGCCCCCCTGTCAAAGTTCCTTCTCCACCGTGGAATTTGACTGTGATGCAGTCTTTCACTCAAAGCCCATTCGAACCCGTCTCATTCCTGTGATATTAAGTTCCTGTCCCAGAAAGACTCCCTTTCTTTTGGCCATAGTTTCAGTTAAGACTGTCTGGAAATTACAGGCTTTGCCATCCAAGACACCATATATCATTTTTCACAAAGACAGGGTGGCCTTTGAGGACTAATCCTGCCTTCATGTCCAAGGTAGTCACTGAAAATAATATCAACCAGTTCATTCAGTTACCTGACTTTTTTTCCAAATCATTCAAACAAAGGTGAATATCTCCTCCATACTATGGATGTACATGGACAGTTAAGATTTTACTTGCAGAGGACTAAACCTTTCAGGAAATCTTATCAATTGTTTGTAGCCTTCTCCCTGAACAGACGCAGTCAGTGTGTAAGGTAACTATTTTCAAATGGATTTCAAACTGTATTTCCACAGTTTATTCTCTCAGGAGCTTGGAGTTACCTTGTCCGCCTGGGGTTGCACATTCTCAGGTTGGTCATTACCTCGTCAGCCTTCTCTATGAGGGTGTCTATAGATAACATTTGTGCTGCAGCCACTTGGTCCACTCCTCACACCTTTGTTTCTCATTACAAATTGGATATTATCTCCAGAAACAGCACATACTTCCATGGAGCCGCCTGGATTTCTGTTGTAACTGGGGATTCTGACTCAGTCATGAGGAATAATGAAATGGATAACATCAGGTCAGCAGTTATGTACTTACCATAACTTGGCATCTGTGTTATCCTGTGTCATCATTCCTCACTTCCTGCCCACCTTGAGGGAGGAGCTCAAGCCTTGAATCTGTCTGTGTAGTGCTGGATCAGATCCGATGTAAGATGCAATACCCAGTCATCCTTTCAAACTCTTCTTCCTCTGGCCTCTATTACAGTACAGAGTTTCTGAGAGATTGGGATTCATGGCATCCACCATCCCTCTGCTCTCTCTAGCCAAGGTCCACGAGAAGGTTGCAGTGGTTTCTGAAGTCAGTTTGGCTTCAACATGCAAATCTCCTAGAATCTGTAGTTTTTCTTCTACCTTTTCTCAAGAAGGAACTTCACTAGTGGATCCAGCAGTTATCACTGAATCCAAGGCTCCCTTTTCATCCCTCCTTTTCTCTGTCAGGAGGCATTAATGGATGCTTCGGACGTTGGATGGGCTGTGGTCACCTCTTCAACAGAAAGAGCACATCCATATCAAAGAGATGAGAGCTCTTCTGCTGGCTGTTCAGGCTTTTCCTCTTTTCTCCACAGGACCTCTCAAGGTATTTAAAGACTGTACCACACTGATGTATGTAAACAGAAGAGGGGGTGGGGGGGGGGTAAGATCTTCTCTTCTTTGCCAGTTGGCAGTCCTGGTGTGGGATCTTCCTGTCCAGTATCAGGTGACTGTTCAGACAGTTTACATTCCCTCAGGTCAAAACATCGTGGCAGTTTGTGGCAGATGCTCTGAGCAGGTACTTAACTTAATCCCACGAATGGATGCTTCACAGGGATGTGTTGCTGGACATTGTCCACCAGTGGGATATTCCTCAAATAGATCTATTTGCTTTCCCTCTAGTTTGTGCCAGAGTCGCAGGTGCTCTGGTGTGGAAGGTGGACACCCTCTGTTTTTCTTGGAGGGGGGTGTTTCTTTATGCTTTCCCTTCCCCACTTTCTAAAAATCCTGTCCAGAATTCAAAAGGATACTCCCAAAATCTTGTTGGTGATTCCCTTTTGGCCGAGACAGCATTGGTTCCCTCTTCTGCATTTAGCCAAGGGCAGTCATCACACGTTACCTCACAGGGTGGACCTACTCGAACAGTACAAGGGATCTCTCATCCATCCCCACCAGTCCATTCTTCAACTGACACTGTGGGTGCTAGGATTTTGATTCCACAGACGCCTTTTTTTTCTGAGGATGTGCGTAGGGTCTTGCAGGAGGCCAGGAAACCCAATACTAGGAAATCCTACTTATCCAAATGCAAGATGTTTTCTGTTTGGTGTCTTCTCGTAACCTGGATCCACTTTCTGTGGATGTTCCTTTGGTTCTGTCTTATCTGTGTGAATTGCTCAATGCTGGGTTGGCTTATTCTTTTGTTAAGGCTCACTTATCAGCTGTCTGTTTGTCTGCCTTTATCTCCTCTTTTAGCTTCTAGATTTGAGACTAAACAATTCCTAAAGGGCATCCTTCATATTTGGCCTCCCAGGAAGCCTGTTCCTCCTTCCTGGGATCTTAATTTTGTTTGGAAAAATTGACTCCGGTTCCTTTTGAGCCTGCAGCTTCAGCTTCCTTGCAACATACTAATGCCAAATTCAAAATGAGGTCCCAACCTGTTACCCCTTTTCCTCTAAGTTCCTGGTAACACTAGACTTAAGGTTACTTGTCACACCCCTATTCATCAGAACTTCAAATGTTGCTTAAGGTTTTGTGAGTCATATATACCCTAATTTTGTGAGTACTTTGCCTTACCCTTTGAACAGTCCACTGCACCATAGATTCATACTCGACTAACTGCCCTTGTGGGCCATTTTTTAAGTCTAGCCAATTACCCCAAGTGAGAATCAAACCCTGCACCTTGTCTCTGTAAGGTAAACACCTTAACCATTACGCCAACCTCCCACCCTCCACCCAACCAACAGTGTTCACAAAGTGTTTAGCTCCAATTTGAGCTCATTGCGGGCTACAGGGTAGCCACACTTTTCCATATTTAGATGACTTGCTTATTTTTGCAAAATCTTTTTTTTTCAGTGTCAGGAGTCTCTCTGTCTCTGGTGAACATCTCATATGGAAGCTGGGATTCCAAAAGAACATTCAACTGTCTCTCTTGACACCTTCACACAGGATTGTGTGCCTGAGATGTCAGTTACTCACCTCAGTTAAAGAGCTTTTTGTTCCATAGGCAAAAAATATATCTTTATTTAGATCTGTTTCTAAGGTTTGTTTCAGACTTCTGTCACTGTAATGGAATACCTCAGAATTGGGGGTCTTATGGTGTCTCTGATTCTCATGATACTCCTGGCAAGACTTGACATGAGAAAGATAAAGTGGGATCTGAAATTTCTTTGTTCCCAGCATCAACACCCTTTATCTTTTCAAATCCCAGTGCAGAGGTATGTCAGAAGAGAAATATTTTGGTGGAAACAATAGATGAGCTTAAATCCAGGTCTCCCCTTCTCCCTTCTGCTCCAAAGTAGGCAGTCATCACAGATCCTTTGGACTTGCTTGGGGAGCAGTTTCAGGAGTGATAGTGGTGAGGGGGTAGGCCTGAATAAGATCCAACTGTAAAAGTTGTAGGTGCAGAGTATTATTGGGTTGCCTTGATTAATGTGGCTTTTCATTGTCTAGTGTAATGTAGAATTGGCAAAGTTTGGTGGTGGTTACCATTTTCCGAAAAGGAGACAGGAGGATATATTGCAGCTAAAAAGGGAACATTCTCCTTAACCTTCATAGGAAAGCCTATGTAAAGGTGCTGGAAAAAAGATTTCATTTAGCAGCTGAAAGTCCAATTCAGAAAGAGCAGTGTGAAATCAGTCTTGGCCATCAAACAGTGGATCATTTTTTACTTTGCAAGGATATTGTAGGTGGTGTGGTTGTTTTGTGGTACAGCCATATGCCTTTTCCAGGTGCACATAACATGACTGTGTACCCTGGAATTTCTTTTAGGAGTTCCTGGAACAGTATGGAATCCCAGGGCTGCTGGTGCATGCCATTCAGTCCATTTATGTGTTGAACAAGAGCTGTGTTTGTATTTCTGGCATTAAATTCAAACCATTCTTGTTGGCCTTATGACTCTGCCAAGGATGTGTCTTAGCTTCCTTCCTGGTTGATTTTTTTGGACAAGATTATAAAAGCCAGGCAACATTTGAGGAGCTTCCAGTTTTGAAGATATGAAGTTTGTATCCACCATTTGCAGATGACCGTATTATCTTGGATTTAAGTGATTATATGTGGTATGCAGTGAAGCGTTTTACTGCTGAGTGTGAAATGGTTACTGTAAAAATCCTGATGTTCACATCAGAGATCGTGGTTCTCTACTGGAAAACAGTGGGTTACATTCTCCCCGTGACTGGAAACAGCTGTACCAGGCAGAGAAAGTAAAAGTATCATGGGGTCCTGCTCACAAAGAGCTGAGAGGTTGACCAATGAATGGGTACAGCACAAGGATCACAGTAGGGCCACTGGTGCCCTGGGTTAAAAGTCATCATTTTAAGTGATTAAGACATGAAGTGAAGTTGCCCTGGTATCTCTTGGGATATGTCAGCCAGGGCAGACCCAAGATACTCTTATTTACCTGCCAACTTTTCTGGGAATTCCACAGGATGAGCTCAGGATTGCTGTGGAACATAGGAGCTTGGTCTGCACTACTCGACTCTCTTCCCTATTGCAAATCCTCATCAAGACATGTGGTTTAGAAAATTAATGGATGGAGGCTGCATACTATAGTCCCAGGTGAACAACAGTTTCTACAAGTTGCGTTGATTTAGTAATATATTTACAGGTATGACACTGACTTAACATAATTTTCCACCCATTGTTTGTCTTATTTTATTGGAAAGACTTTGGGCTAAATTTGGAGCATTTGAAAAAATGCTACAGTAAAGTCTGATTCTGGGTATAATGCATTCTTTTACTGTATTTTTTACTTTTCCCTTGAAAGAGGACCTTTCAGGGTTTACTGTAGAGTTCCTCCCACACTCCCACAGATGGAAATTTCTGAAGTGCCTTTATGGGGGCAAGTATTTAATGCATGGAAGTCATCTGTGCTGTCACATTCATTATACTTGGATTTCCGAAAGTTTTTAAACATTGCTTCCATTATTGCTGGAGTTTCAGAAATGTGAATAAAATATTTGTACATGTGTGCATTTCATGTTTTATTCATATTGATGCTGGCTTGAATATTTGTGAAATTATATGTGGTGGTATACAGTGTCTCCATTTTCCTTTTTGGAGAATCTCTTGTTTATTTTTAAAATTATCCTTGAATGCGACTCCTCCTCACCCTTAAGTTCTGAAACATTAAGTAAAAGTCTGCTTTTGTGGGTGACATCAACGCTGTGACTCAGGCAGTGTGACTGCTTTCTGGAGAAGCACAGCACTTTGCATGTCAGACTGTTACCACCATGTATACGACAGGGGATGCAAGTTTGATGCCAGTGAATAGAATAGGTTAGAGCACTCAGGTTATTGAAGCACACTGAAATGACAGGTGCAGCTTACATCATTCTTAAACGGCTTTTCAAAAAAAGAATGAATTTCACTTTACTTTTCCAGTTGCTTCATGTTGGCTAGGATGTTTAACAAAGTAGTAATGTACATTTTTTTTTTTTTTTTTTGCTTGGGGAACTTAGTGTCATTTAGTAGTCTCCTTTGTATACTATGTCAAATTACTTTTTAACCCTGCTAGATTAGTTCTTTCTACCTCAATTCAGAGTATGTGTAGCATTTGATTTGTATGATCTAAAGTCTTTGACATTAGTTGGAGCAGAAACTTTCCTTTAGGATAAAGTAGTAGTAGATTTCTAGAATTAATTAAGCAATAGCAGTGGTAGGGGTGTATGTTATGCAGTATTTACTAACAAGTGTTTCAATTAAACCATACCCCTCTACTGATTATTGCCATTATACCTATTTTTTCTTTAACATTTTGCGTTGTGTGCATTTAGTAGATTAACTTCGTTTTGAAACGTTATTTTAAGATTTAGTGAACAAGTGCATTCATGTGTATGTGTACACACACACACACACACACACACACACACACACACACACACGTGGTCTTTGGGGAGGGTTATTCCTACTGTATAATATTTTAGGAACAGTACCTACTTTTCCTTCCACCTGTATTAGTTTTTGTAGTTTTCACGTGCGTTTGCATAAAATTTGTGTCATATAAACAGTCAACTTTATACTGCCATTGTCACTCATTTGCAAAGTTGAGGCATTATTGCCTTCAACTATGGTGACATGTATGGATATTAAATTGAAGATCTGAAGTAGGATATTCATTTGTCTGCAACCTGTGGGTTATGGATCCGATATCGGATCCGAACCGGCATGGTTTTCCAGCTATGGATCCAAGCTCTCAGCTCCTCCCCTCACCCATAATGCCCTGCTCTACCCTCATGACCTCAGATCTCGTTTGCCGCGCTGGTGACTGGATTTGCATTCATAGCTCTCAGCTAAGTGGTGATTTATTACCTGTTAAAACAGAAAATTTAAAGTTTTTTGTGTATTTCTGTGTGAAAGTTTAGGTTTCCCTCTTTGATAGTTTTATTTTGAGTTAAATTAAGTAATTGTTGCGTAGAGTGTGTGTGTTGGGCCTGTGTGTCTTTTTGTTTAAGTTACTTTTAGTAGCTTTATAGATTATGGCTGATCAGCCTAAATCTATTTTCTCCAAATGCTCCGAGTGTGGCCATAAGCTCTCACCGGCTGATGGCCACACTCGGTGTGTTAAGTGTCTCGGGGTTGAACACCTCACATCTGGTTGTTCCATTTGTGCAGGGTTCAACCCCAGGGCACTGAGGAGCGGAGGTCCAAGCTTGTCTTGGCGGGTCTTTACCGCCAGACTCGGCTCCGGCCTCCGCTCCTTCGGGAACAACTGTGGCTACGGTTGTTCCCCTGTGGCACCCTCCTGCTCCTGGGACTCAACCTCCCGTTTCTGGAGAGGAGAGGGATGCTAGAAAAAAGGACCGGAGGGAGAAGCACCACAAGCGGCAGGCCGAGACCTCTGTTTCGGCCCCGCCAGCCAAGCGGGCTTCTCCCCCGGCTCCGTTGTCGGCTCGGTCTCCTCCTTCTCGGCTCCGGTCCCCTGTGTGCTTTTGACCGGGTCCTGAGGGGGAGGAGACCCGATCTCCGTCGAGGCTATCGAGGAGGCACTCCAGGCCTACCTCGGTAGCCTCGTCGAGATCTACACATAGCCTTTCTGATGCTGCTCTGGACCGGATGATGAGAAGGTTCATCCAGGCCCAGATGCAGATGGGAGTGCTCTTGCCTCCCCCCCCTCCGGGGGGGAGCTCAACACCCTTTTTTAAGCCTATTGCTCCTTCTCCGACCCGCTATCCGGGTTCGGAGCAGCTGGAGCCGAGCAGCCGGGCGGGGTGGGTCGGCGCCGATAGTACTGGTACCGGATCCGACCCTGCCCTCGAGTGCGTCGGATCCGACCTCGGAGCCTGGATCCGAGCCTCGGATCCGGGGATCAGTACTCCTTCGGCGCCGTCTGTGTCGGGCGTACTGTCCTTCGGATCCGGCGCCGGCGCCGGCTCCGTCCACTCTTCGGATCGAGGGAGCGATTGTCGGATCCTTTGGTCGAGGTCGGCTCCCCTTCGGCTTTTGATGTAGTGGAGAGGGCTCTGTTGAGGGTCTCCGGACCCCGGCACTTGTTCGGCTCCATCCCGCTCCCTCTGCACTGGGCCAGGCTTCCACCATCCGGCCCCTGGGACAGCCCGTTTCTGTGCCCCAAGTTGCTCCTATGGAGCAAATTGCTGCTGCGAGGACTCCTCTGACAGCCCCCAGAGGAGGTCCCTCGCAAGCATACGTCAAAGGAGGCACATTGACTCCCCGAGTCTCTCACAGAAGACACGGACTTGGAGGAAGGGAAGGCTCCCCACGGTCACCCCGAGGATGTCTCCTTTGGAGACATCATGGAAATCTCCGTATAAGGGGGTGGTCTGCCCCAAGTCTTCCTCGGACGAGTCCGTGTTCTTGGAGGCATTTGAAGCGGGCCCGTCTACCTCTTGGGTGTCCCCTGCCGACCCCTGGTGGACCTTATTACCACCAGGGCGTGGAAGGAACCGGACACCGTGGAGCCAATTCCCAAAAGACCGGATAGGATCCTTAGTCCGCCATCCGACCGGGCCCATTGGAGTAAGGGGCCTCCGGTAGATGCCATGTTGACGGCGGCCACAAAGAGGGAACTGGCTCAGGAGAGTCCCTCAGTCCACCCACCGAGCAAGGAGTCTCGGATGATGGACCGCTTGGGGAAGCGGATGTTCAGTTCGGCGACCTTCTCGGTAAGGGCGCTGAACTATTTGGCACATGTCATTAGGATGCAGCGAGATCTTATTAAGGAATACGCTGCATCCCCCCCCCGAGTCCATTTCGGAGGAGGACAGAGTTCTGCACTCCACCCGTATGGCCACTCTTAGGTCAGTTACAAATACTTCTATGCGGCTACTCTCCCATGCAACGGAAGGCGCCGCTAGAGCTGCGGGGACAGGACTGGTCACTAGACGTCAGGCCTGGCTCCAGCACTGCGATTTTTCTGAGCCCTTCAAAGCGTCGTTTGCGAACGCCCCCTTTGATGGTTCTGCTCTGTTTGGCAAGACCGTTCGCGAGACGTTGACCCAGAGCGAAAAGGACGGGAAGACGCTGTCTGCCGTCGGAATCCGCTTCTCTGCACCCCAGAGGCCCTATTCTAGGAACCAAAAGGGTCAGAAGAAGATGTGGTTCCGGAAGTCGCAGCAGTCCCAGCCTGCTCGGGACAACCAGTCCTTCCGTGGGAGAGGAGGACAGGGAGGACGCCGGCCTAGAGGCAGAGGGGCTCCCAGAAACTTCGCCTCCAGGGAACCTTTCACTGAGCGGCCCGCGCAGCAACCCTGAGGGGTTGCCCGACTGCCCTACTCTGGAGGCAGTCGGGACGTTCGGGGCACCTAGCGGCATGGGAGTCCATAACATCGGACCGCTGGGTTCTCCAAATCATATCCAGGGATATCGCATTCCTTTCCTTCACCTTCCAAAGTTGAAGTCCCTCCCAGGCGTCCCACCCGGTCAACGGGAGGCCGCTTTGGCAGAAATTGGCCATCTGCTAAAGAAAAGAGCCATCCAGCCCGTTCGCCCAGACCAGATCGGATCAGGGTTCTACTCCAGATTCTTTTAGTGCCAAAAAGACGGGGAACTAAGACCAATCCTAGACCTCTCTCTCTTGAATCTGGCAGTCCCCAAAGAAAAATTCGAATGGTCACTCTGCAATCTATTCTCCCCTTCTGGGAGAAAATCACTGGATGTGCTCGATAGACCTCAAGGACGTACTACCACATCCTGATGGACAGGCGCTCAGGAGGTTTCTCCGCTTCCGGCTGGGAGCCAGTCACTACCAGTTCCGGGTCCTTCCCTTTGGTCTCACCACAGCCCCAGGGTGTTCACCAAAGTATTAGCAGTGGTAGCGGCCCACCTGAGGCTTCAGGGGTGCAGGTCTTTCCCTACCTGGACGACTGGCTTCTTACCGCCCCAACAAGGCATCTACTTCTATTGGCGAGACTCCTTTCTCCATCTTGCTCCCTTTCTGGGCATCACAATAAATACAAAGAAATCCAACCTGGCCCACACAGCTCTTAGATTTTATAGGGGCCAGGCTAGACACAAGGAGTTTACGAGCCTTCCTCACTGCGGACAGAGTTCTAAATCTGCAGCTCCAGGTGTGGGCCATTCTCCATTCAAGTTCTGTTCCAGCGGAGTTGGTCCTGAGGGCTCTAGGGTCCATGGCATCGGCTATAGCACTTCTTCCTCTTGCCAGGCTCAATATGCGCATTCTACAGTGGACGCTCTTAGTACAGTGGTCATACCTTGCTCTCCCATGCATCATCCCATAGCGATCAGCAAGGCTTGCAAGCGGTCCCTCTTGTGGTGGCTCCACTCCCGGATCTCCACAAAGGCCGCCCATTTTGTGCTTCTCCCCTCTCGCCACGGTGACCACGGACGCCTCCGCCTCGGGTGGGGGCACTTTTGGCCGGACCGTCCAAGGCACGTGGAGCGATTCAGAGACCTTACTGCATATCAATGTTCTAGAGATGAGAGCAGTGCTCTTAGCGTTGCTAGCACTTCAGGACTTTCTTCCCTTGGGAACAATTGCGATTCAATCGGACAACATGTCTGTTGTCTGGTACATCAACAAGCAAGGGGGAACAAGGTCTTACCCTCTTTGTCGAGAGGCCATGAGAGTTTGGGAATGGGCAATCTCCACCAATCGCTTTCTAATAGCAACGCACATTCCGGTCGGTCCAACATCCTAGCGGACAAGCTCAGTCGCACCATTCTGACCCCTTACGAGTGGTCTCTCAATTGTCAAGTAGCGGAACGCATATTCGCACGGTGTGGAACCTCTTCATGCGATCTTTTGCTTCTCCCTCAAACACCAAGTGCGACAGTTTTTCGCTCTAATACCTCCTCCCGGAGGTACCCCAAGAGACGCTCTGGTGCATGCTTGGCCACCCGGTCTTCTGTATGCCTATCCACCCTTGCCTCTGATGCTCCAAGTTCTTCAGAAAGCCTCTCGGGTGGGTTGCAGAATGATTCTCATTGCTCCATTCTGGCCTCGACAGATCTGGTTCCCCTTCCTAAGGTCTCACTCGGTGAATCCTCCTTGGATTCTAGATCCCATCCGGATCTGATATCCCATCCATCCTGCATTCCTCCTCCGAATCTGGACAATCTGAAGCTGACCGCTTGGCTGCTCCAGTTCCACTCTTGATAAGGACTCGGTATTTCATCACCGGTTAAGGCAATTTTGGTGGCGGCTCATAAACCATCCACTAGAAAGGTTTACGAAGCAAGTGGAAACGTTTCTCTTTGTGGGCGGAGCGGCAAGGCCTGAATCCCTTCACGGTTCCTCTCCCTTTAGTGCTTGACTTTCTAACCACTCTCTTTAACGATGGTGCCAGCAGTTCCACAGTCAAAGTACAACTGGCGGCAATTTCTCACTATCACATTGGCCATGACTCTAATCCTCTTATGTCAGCCAAATTGTGTAAAATTTTTCTTAAAGGTACTTTTCTTCTCAGGCCCCTATAAAACAAGCAGTTCCTCCTTGGGACCTTTCTCTGGTCCTACAGGCCTTGACCGCCCCTCCTTTCGAGCCAGCGGCTACGGTGGATCTCAAATTCTTGTCCTACAAGACAGCCTTTTTGGTAGCCATTACATCAGCCAAGAGAGTTTCTGAACTTCAAGCATTATCAGCTAAACCTCCTTACTTGGTATTTCATCCGGACCGTGTCTCCCTCAGGACCAACCCGTCCTTTCTTCCTAAAATCGCTTCTGAAGCAAACATCAATCAATCCATTAACCTCCCTGTTTTCTTCCCTAAATATGAAAACAAAGGTGAATATAAGCTACATTCACTAGATGTTCACAGGCAACTTAGATTTTATCTGAACAGGACAGCTGGTCATAGGCAATCCGACCAGCTGTTTATTTCCTTTGCAAAATTCAATTTGGGCAAGCCAATCACTAAAGTTTCTCTGTCCCGCTGGATTTCACAGTGCATTTTATTGGCTTATCAAGCTTCAGGAAGGCCCGCACCGGAAGGTGTTCATGCCCATTCAACCCGGTCAGTATCTACCTCGGCAGCCTTCAAGGCTAGGATTCCTCTAGATGATATTTGTGCAGCAGCCACGTGGGCTTCATCTCATACGTTTATTTCCCACTATAAGTTGGATCTTGCATCTAGGGGTAGAGCATCCTTTGGCTCCGCGGTGCTCCGGAATATCCTTCCATGATGGCCGCCCAAGATTCAGGTAGCTGGGGACTCTGTCCCACAGGTTGCAGACAAATGAATATCCTACTTCAGATTTAGAAGTTATGTACTCACCATAACGTTCCATCTGAGTAGGTGTATTCATTTGTCTGCAACCATCCCGCCCTCCTATCCCCCTGGCCTTTCAGTTTCCTGCATATTCTATGTTACCCTTTTTAGGGTGTTGTTGCTTTGGCAAACTCGATCTGAGGTCATGAGGGTAGAGCAGGGCATTATGGGTGAGGGGAGGAGCTGAGAGCTTGGATCCATAGCTGGAAAACCATGCCGGTTCGGATCCGATATCGGATCCATAACCCACAGGTTGCAGACAAATGAATACACCTACTCAGATGGAACGTTATGGTGAGTACATAACTTCTAATTTCCTGTCCTTATTGGAAGAGTGTGGAGGGAAGTTCAGAGTTCTGGGCGCAAGGAAGGAAAATTTTTTTTTTCTTTTTTCGAATGTTATGAACAGTCTTTTTTTCACAGAATGGACTTTCTGAGAATCATTTTTCTTTTTGCTGAGGTGTTTCTATTCATCATAAAAGTGCTTTTGTTTTACCGACGAAGGGAAACATAATTTTTTTCTGTCCCAGCACACACATTGCTTTGCTTAACTGCTCTGAGGTGGTATTTGTGTGTAAAATGATTTTAATTTTAATGAATAATTTGGGATTGGAACTCTTTCATTTTTCAAAGGACTAAGATCAGTCTGGCAATCATCTCAGATTACCTGAAATCTCCTCTTTTATCTGCAGTGCGACTGTGCTCTTAAGGACTTCTGTTGGGATGTCTTTTGACATGCTAATGAGCACTCGTGTGAAAAACTGCCCCATACTACCAGTTCTTTGTTTGCTGCAGTATTTTTCACAAATCACTATTGCTTCCTTCCTTTATCATGTTTCTTCTAAACTACTTGGTCACTGTGTGTTGCTTTCCCCCAAAAAAGAAAATGGCATAATGAACTGTTTTGGCTGTTCCCCTTCCCTTCCTTGGCCTTGTGTTATTAGATACTGCCTGTTTTTTCTTGTAATCCATTTTTTTTTTTTTGCTGTGCTACTTTAGTATTTCACTCACTTATTGCTGAGTTTTGCTGAGTGTATATCCAGGTTTGTTCATTCTGGTTAATATTTTCAGCTTTTTTGGCTAGGTAATACTTTGAGAATGGTCTTCGTTAGATCATTGTTGCAATAGCCATTACAGTATGAGATGTATCCTGTCAAGCATACTGAATGTCCAGCCAGTCTACAAGGTGCAGGCTACTTCCAAATGTGCGCTGTATGTCCACCCTTGGCAAGAGAGGGCATACTAATATTAGGGTCATACAGGCACACCAGCATTTGAAACTTTCTTGCTGTGATGGTACATTCATGGACTTTCATCAGCCTTGCTGCTTGGAGAACTGGTGGTTGGCCTGGCTTCTTTTACTCAGAATTCTGGCAGATATTACACCACTTGGGACTCATCCTTCTTTTCTAAAGATTTGCTGTAAATCCCAATTTGTTTATTGGGAAAGGGCAAGTGTGCTTGTGAAACACAAATTCCTTATAAGGATATTTTTTCCAGTTGTGTTTTTCTCTGGGTGAGGAACATGACATTAGTTTTTGGCAATTTGTCTTTCTTTTACTCCTAACAGTCAAGAGTACACTTAATTCCTTCAGTGTATTTCTAAAAAAATAGATTTCTGAGAGACTTTGCATGAGTGGCTACATTGTTTTATTCTCCAGTGGTGACCTCCGCACTCAACCAAAAGAAATTGATAAGAAAAGTGAGTGACAGAACTGATGGGTTCACCTCTTGTGCATTCTGAGACAAAATATTCCTTTGATGCACTTAAGTAGCCATTTGATCATTAGTCTGATTCTCCTGGACCTTCTAGCCCTTTGGAAGAGCTAGGCCCAAGAAACCTTGTACTTCTCAACAGACTGCTCATCCAGTGGAGTCTGCTGGAAAGGGAATATAGTGGATTAGTTTGTCTGAGGGTGAGGGAGGCATACATCAACTCTATTGCTGAGGTGAAATGTCAGTGAGTCACTTACTGAAGTGAAATGTCAGTGAGTCACTTACTGAAGTCCAGCCTATGGCTTTGCCACCCAAGATAATAAGCCTAGATACCTCAAAAAGCGCACTTTGATTAAAAAAAACACCTGTCTCCTGTTCCTGAAAAAGGAAGTTGGTAGGATTGCTTTAATTTTTCACAGGGCTTGTTTAAGGCTGCCCAGTTCTTTCAGCTGTCTTTTCCTGCCTCTTCATCCTCTACTCCATTTAAAAGAAAGAGAATTCTTCCTCTGAAGTCATTTTTTTATCTGAATAGGAATGACTAGACTGTGAATTTCGTCCTGCAAAGCATGTCTGTCAGAATCTAGGGAATACCATTTTCTTAGATTCCCTGAAAGAGGAAATCTCCTTTAGATATACTGTTTAGAAAATGAAAGAGTTGGACAGCACAGTGGTGAAGCGGTAGCGTTGTCTCCTCACATCAACTGGTTCTCCGGTTCGATTCTTGGCTGGGGTGCCTTCTGTGCAGAGTCTGCATGTCCTCCTCACGTTCATGTGGGTTTCCTCCAGGTGCTCTGGTTTCCTCCCACATACAAAGACGTGCATCTGGAGCATTTCTCCCTGGGCCTCTGCTGAAAATTGGCTTTGTTCCAAGTCAGACTTTCCCGGTTAACAAATGTTAAATAAATAAAAAAAATAAAAAGAGTCCTTTAAATTAGAAGGGGAAAGAGGTGTCAGATTCTAAAAAGCAGTATTATGAGCTTCTCAGCATGGATTCTTCTAAAGCTATGGCCATCCCTCCAAGTGCTTTAGAGGATGTCTTTCCTGCAGCGCCGTCATCACTGGACTCTTGAACTCCCAGCTCCAAAGAGATTGAATTGGTATTATAGAATACCAGATACTAACACCCTAGTGCAGACCCTGACATTATTTCATTAGATGCAGACAGAGAGATAAAACCATTTTCTTCAGACACTCTAGATTTGGCAAAAAATGTATACATGTATCTTCTACTTCTGACTTAAATTGTCAAACCCATATGTCAAGGTATGGCTTGTCTATTTTTGCAAGTATGCCACAATCCTTGACTAGCCTCCCTAATTCTGACATTAAATCCAGTATTTTAGAATTGGTCAGCTGTTCTTCCCTTTGTTAAATGTGCTTATGGTGCTGTGGATGCTGTCTCTAGTGCTCTAGCTACTGGAATTGCTTATGTGTAGAAATACCTGGGTACGGCTTCAAAAATTTCCAAGGGATGTAAAGGGTCTGTGACCTCTTATTTGGTAATTCTTCATCTTGGGTACACTTGAGGAAACAGGCAAGTTAATGCAGGGATCAAGCAACTTTTGTTACCCATTCCAAAATTTCAAATAAATTATCTATCCAATCCAAGGCCTTTTTGGAAACCCTTTTAAGTGAGGCTAGCAAAAGTCTTCCAGGTAACAGCATGAGAAGAAATGGAAAGGAAACACTAACAAGTAACTGAATGGGTCTCGAGGATCCTCCTCCCAAACGGAAAAAAAAAAAGCTGACTATCCTTGATTTCCATCAGTAACACATTTCTTAACCCTAGCATTAAACCAATAAGCTACTCAAAGTAACCTTCTAGCTCAAATGTACATTCTTTGAGTATGCAGCCACCTTCTACTTCTGCGCTATGTCTAGAAAGGAAAGGATTTTTAAAGAACTTGAAATCCTGTGTCACTGTCATGACTCGTCTGTTACACTACTGTGGTGTATAAAGCGCTGATCTGCATCTTCATTATAATAGCAAATTTTTTCAGGCTTAAAAAAAAGTCATAAAATTTGTATTCCCTATGATACTGAGGACTAACTCTGATTATTAACCTCCAGTGACATCAACTAAGGGGAAAACTTGAGAGGCGTCCGTAGACTTTAATGAACGTAAGTTTTGTACATGTAGACAGGCATCCACTAAACTCTATGGACAGCCACCTTGCATGATTTCATGCAAGGAAATGCTAAATTGATTTGGGCCTTGGTTCTAAGTTTACAAAGTTTATTTTAAAAAAAAAATAGCCCAAATAAATGAGTACACTTCTTTATTTAACTTGCCAGATTCTACTATGCAGTTCTACAGTGATAAAACATTTTAAAATTCTAAACATAGTCTCTTCCTTCATGTTTTCCTGTGCCATTTATATTTTCTGAACTCCCATGTTCTCTTCTTGGTCTATAGACCTGTCTCTGTGATTTCTATATTTTATGTACTTCCATTTAATTTTTTTTTTTGCAAGGAAGTTCAGCTGTAAACATTCAAGGAGCAATTTTATGCAGCCAAACTTTATTGCAGCCCATGTAAACTGATAAAACCTAATCAAGCCTGTACAAGAACTGAATGACATTATAAACTGTATAATAACTGTATGTGAACGTTCTAAAATTTTGCAGGTATGTAAACCCTAACACTCCATGTTTGAAGTGTGTAACTTGTTTACTTGCAGTGTTTATTGTGTCTGAGTCTGGGTCATAGCTGAAATGGTATCTGGACCAGTCAACCTACCCAGTTACCAGACAGTAAATAAATAAGGGAGGGAGACTTTGCTCGATGTCCACTTTTGTCATCATGGGTATACCCACACCCTGTGCACCTGTACATTAGTGATCTCCCCTGGAACTTAACAAGAAAACAACTTTACTATTTACTCTAAGGACAACATCCAAATCACTCCTACTACCCACACTAAACTGTTAGGTGTTGATATGGACAATAACCAAAAATTTGACATACATATAGCTCAAACCGTCAAGAAAGTAAACAAAAAGATGTTAAGTTGTCTATCTCGCCTTCATTCTTGCTGGATGGGTTCGGAGCCGACCTCGGCTCCGACTTGGCCACTCTAAAGCTCGAGAGTTGGTTCCACCGGCTCGAGGCTCCCCTTATATCCCACAATGCTAGGCGAGAGTTACCCCAGATCTCGTTTGCCGCTACAGCTTCGAGGTTGGTTGTTCTACCGGTTCCTGGTGAGTTTAAGCTTTTTCTATTAAAAGTTACTCTTTTCACCCCTTTTTTAGTTTAATTATTCTCAAATTAGTGTAGTTCATTGAACTTTATCCCCGACCTAATTTTTTCCCGTTTTTGTTTAAAAGAACTTTTAGTTCTTCCCTTTAGGCCTTCCCTTCCCTAGGGAGTGTTTGTGTAGTTTAACTACTGTTTATTGTACTTTATTTTTTTTTTTAGTATTTTTACTAAAAGTTGTTATTCTGACAGGGTATAACTGGTGTGTTTGAGTGTGTGTTTGTGTTCACCAGTTAGGCTATGTCAAAAGAAGCAAAGGTCTCCGGATTCAAGAAGTGTGATGCGTGCTGTCAGAAAATGTCTCTGACAGACGCTCACACTTCTTGTGTCTATTGTCTGGGGCCTTTGCACCTGCAGGACTCCTGTGCTGTTTGCCATGGCTTCAGCCCCAGGGTCCTGCAGGAAAGAAAAAACAAGCTTATTCTGAGAGGCTTGTTGAAGCCTGAGGATTCCCTGTCTGTCTCAACAGGGAAGCCCTCCAAGGCATCGAGGTCTTCGGCTCCGGCTTCTGAGCCGAGACCTCAGGTTGTTCAACCTTTGCCTTTATCGGCTCGGCTGGAGCCGATAAGACTCAGTCCACAGTTTCTGTGGCTTCCTCGCTCGGCGGAGCCGAGGTTATCGAGTACCCGTGTCGGCTCCGACAAGATCTTGAGCCGACAACCAGAAAGAGGTCTAGGTCACCTTCTCTTGGCTCCGTTCATTCGGCTCCAGGATCTCCCCTGCTGTCTGAACGGAGCCAAAGGTCTCATTCCTCTAGGTCATCGAGGCTGTCCGATCATGACCTTCAGAGGGTGGTGAGTCGACTACTCAAGTCTGAGGCACTGGCCCAGATGCTTCAGAGCCCGACTCATCAGTCGGTGCCTGCCCCGGTCCATCAACTCTTTCCTCCTTCGACTCTCTTGAGTTCGGAGCCGGGTCGTGTCGGAACCGAGACTGTGGCCACCTCGGAGCCGAGACAATTGTCTTCGGCTCCGTCGTCGGCTCCGTTTTCTTCCATGGAGGAATCTCGGCGCCGGACTTCCCTCATCGGCTCCGAGGGGGTGAGTGGCATCGGACCCTTGTCCGACCCCCCTCTCCCTCTCGGTGCTTCGGCGCTGGTGAGTTCAGCTCCGACATCGGCCTCGGAGCCATCACTGTCGGTGCCGAGGGGGGTCCTTAGCTCCTCGGAGCGGGGACCTCTGTCTCTGCCTGACAGGGGTGCTTTCGAGGTCATGCGGAGTGTGTTAGAGCCTGGCTCTACTCCACAGTCAGCTTCGTCAGCCCCTCCCTCTATGCTGCCTCAGGGTAAATCGACTCACTCCCTCATCCCGGACCGCAGAGAGCCAACTCCTCAGGAGCTCCCTTTGGGGATTTCATCCTCTTCCGAGGCCTCTCCTGATTTGGCAGAAGAGCCCCCTCGGAAGAGGAAGTGCAAGAGGAAGCACATTGACTCACCTGAGTCTATCACGTCGGACACAGATCTGGATGATTCTGAGGGTTCCCCCCGTTCCCCTTCTGAAGATGTCTCATTTGCAGACATTCTGGAGATCCTTAAACAGAGGGAAATTGGCCAGCCCTCAACCCTTCGGAGGACGAATCTGTGTATCTTGAGGCGTTTGGCTCGTCCTTCCACCTCCTGGGTGTCCCCCCCCCTCGACCCCCTCATGCAGGTGGTTGCTAAAAAGGCATGGGCGGCTCCTGATTCAGTGGACCCCACTCCCAGGAGACCCTCCAAATTCATCACAGCTCCATCAGACAAGGAATTTTTATCAAAAGGAGTCTCTGTGGATGCTATGGTGGTAGCTGCCGCCACAAAGAAGGAACTGGCTGATCCTTCAGTGCCTGTCCATCCACCTAACAAGGAATCTAGGTCCATGGATAGGTACGGGAAGCGGATGTTCTCCTCAGCGACATTTACTATGCGTTCGCTGAATTACCTGTGCCATTTCACTCGTCTTCAAAGGGACTTGATCAAAGCGAGTGAAATGCTCAAGGACCCTACAGCTGCGGGTTTCAAGAGAAAATGAACACGCAGCTGGCTATCCTAATTCTATTTCCAACTCCTCCATGCGCCTCCTCTCTTATGCGGCCGATGGAGCGAGCAGAGCTGCAGGAACAGGGGTAGCCTTACGTAGGCACGCCTGGATGCGGCTATGCAATTTTCTGGAAACTTTCAAGACGTGTTTCACGAACTCCCCTTTGATGGATCATCTCTTTTGGTCCACAAGTGAAAGAAACCCTGACTAGGTGCGAGACTGATGGCAAGACCCTTTCTGCCGCCGGAGTCCGTTTTCTACTCCTTCTAGGCCTTACCCCAAAGGCCAGAAGGGGAAAGATGTGGTTCGTAAACAATCCCAAGGGACTTCGCCTGGCGACAGAGTCGGTTCCCGCCAGAGGCAGAGGGGGAACAACAATGGTAGACGCCCTAGAGGCAGAGGGGTCCGCAGAACCAGGGCAATCGAGAAGCGTTCTCCGATAAGCCCTTTCAGCATCCCTGAGGTGTTGCCCGACTGCCCATCTTCGGAGGCAGTCGGGGAAGATTGTCACTGTACCCAGAAGCCTGGCTATCCTTGACACAAGACAAATGGGTACAGTCCATCATTTCGAAGGTTATTCTATTCCCTTTCTTCGCTTTCCAAATCAGTCAAAAATCCCTTCCAGATGTCCCACCGCTCAAAGGGATATAGCAGCTTTGGAAATTTCAAAACTGCTTGCAAAAGAGCTATTCAGCCAGTGCCAGCAGTCCAACTAGGATCCGGGATCTACTCAAGGTTCTTTTTAGTTCCAAAGAAAACAGGGGACTGGAGACCAATTTTGGATCTCAGTATCTTGAACAGATCGGTCAAGAAAACAAGATTTCGGATGGTCACGCTGCAATCCATTCTTCCCCTATTGGGAAAAGGAAACTGGATGTGCTCTATAGACCTTCAGGACGCGTACTATCACATAAAAATGAACAGACGCTCCAGAAGATTCCTCCGCTTCAGGCTGGGAACCAGTCATTTTCAATTCAGGGCCCTGCCCTTTGGTCTCACCACTGCCCCCCGGGTGTTTACCAAATGCATGGCAGTGGTAGCTTCTCACCTGAGACGACAAGGATTCCAGGTGTTTCCATATTTGGACGACTGGCTCCTCACAGCTCCCACCAAGCATCTCCTTCTGATGGCCAGAGATTACACTTTTCGCGTCTGTCAAAAACTGGGTATCTCAATAAATTGTGAAAAGTCTGTTTTGTCACCTTGTCGTACTATTACCTACATAGGCGCAAATTTAGATACTGTAAACATGTCTGCAACACTAACGAACCAAAGGATATCAGACATTCAAAAATTGGTATCACTACTTCTCAACAACAACAGAGCCAAAGCCAGGTTAGTTCTAAAGGTGTTGGGAATCATGGCAGCGGCCATACCCCTCCTTCCATTGGCCAGATACCACATGCGGATCCTTCAGTGGATGCTCTTTTCTCAATGGTCATACCAGGAACTTCCAATGTCTCACACCATTATGATCACGCAAGCGTGCAAAAAGCATCTCATGTGGTGGATGTCTTCCCCCCAGCTCCTGTTGGGGAGACCATTTGTTCCACCTCCTCCGGTTGCTACTCTGACAACGGATGCCTCCCTGATCGGGTGGGGGCATTATCAGGGCAGGACAGTCCAGGGCACATGGCAACCAAACGAATGCCACTTGCACATAAATGTTCTGGAGATGAGAGCAGTGCTTTTAGCGTTGCAAGCCCTTCAACACTCTCTTCCCTTGGGAACGATTGCAATCCAGACAGACAATATGTCTGTAGTGTGGTACATCAACAAACAAGGCGGAACCAGATCATACCCCCTGTGTCGAGAAGCACTCAGACTGTGGCAATGGGCGATTTCTTCTCAGCGTTTCTGATAGCAACGCACATCCCGGAAGTCCAATCACATTGCGGACAAGTTGAGCAGAGCTATTCTCATGCCTCACGAGTGGTCTCTGAAAGACTCTGTAGTGAGAGAGATTTTTCTCAAGTGGGGTCAGCCTTGCTGCGATCTTTTGCTACTCCCCAAAACATCAAGTGCAGAGAATACTTCACTCTATTCCCTTTACCAGGCCAACCCAGCAGGGACGCTAGTCCAAGTTTGGCCCGGGGACTTCTGTATGCATTTCCTCCTTTCCCACTGATCTCTCAAGTAATACAGAAAGCTATCGCTCAGAAGGCCTCATTGATCCTCATTGCTCCTTACTGGCCTCGACAAGTGTGGTTCCCCTTTCTGCATCGATTTCTTTTGGCGACTCATGGAATCTGGACCTAGTTCCAGATCTTTTGATCCATCAGTCGGGTCAGTTTCATCGCTCCCTCCCCTCTCTGAACCTCACTGCTTGGTTCCTCCACTTCCAACCGTAGCCAGGCTTCCTCAATTATCTCACTCCGTTAGAGATATTTTGATAGCTTCCCATAAATCTTCCACTCGAAAGATTTATTTGAGTAAGTGGAAACGCTTTTCATATTGGGCACAAGGAAAGGACATAGATCCTTTCACCGCTTCCATCCAACTAGTCCTTGATTTTCTTGCTGAACTCTTCCATGCAGGTTCATCTCCATCTACTCTTAAGGTTCAATTGGCAGCTATTTCTAATTTCCATGTGGGTATTTCTGAATCCGCCCTAATGTCCCACAAACTCTGCAAAGCCTTTTTGAAAGGAGGTTTTCTTCTCAGACCTCCTGTAAGAAATCCTCCTTCTCCTTGGGACCTAAATTTAGTTCTTGCTTCTTTGATTCTTTCCCCTTTCGAACCTGCAGCTTCATGTTCCTTAAAGTTATTATCATGGAAAACTCTCTTTCTGGTGGCTATCACATCAGCTAGAAGAATTTCAGAACTTCAAGCACTCAGTTGTCGTTCTCCTTACCTTGTGTTCCATAAGGACAGAGTTTCCTCGAACTAACCCGTCCTTTTGCCTAAGGTGGTTTCAACATCAAATCTAAACCAATGCATTGACCTCCTGTCTTTTCCGAGTATTCAAATAGGTCTGAACAAAAATTACACTGTCTGGATGTTCATCGTCAATTAAGGTACTACTTGGACAGGACGAAACAATTCAGAAAATCTGATCAGCTGTTTGTCTCCTATGCGGAAAGCAGAAAGGGACTTCCAGTTTCAAAGGTATCTTTATCCAGATGGCTAACATCTCTGATTACCCTTGTTTATGAGATTAGACACCAAAACTGCCTAATAAGCCTAAAGCCCATTCCACCAGAGCTTTGGCTACTTCTCTAGCCTTCCAAGACAGACTGCCTATTGACACCATTTGTGCAGCGGCTACTTGGGCTACTCCTCACACTTTTATTTCCCATTATAAGTTGGATTTAGCTTCTAGGCATAGAGCTAATTTTGGTTCCACTGTTCTCAGGAGTCTGTTCCGTTAGGCCACCGGGACAAGGTGCTAGGGACGCGGTCCCATCCAGCAAGAATGAAGGCGAGATAGACAACTTAACATATAGAAGTTATGTTCTTACCATAACGTTCCATGTTAGTTGTCTTCTTCTCGCCTTCTTCTTGCGTCCCACCCTCCTTCCCCCTGGCCTGGACAGACCTAGAGGAGTTGTGATCGTGACCTCTCTTTCTACCACCTCTTTCTTAGCTATATGCTATTAGGCATATTTCTTGTTTCAGGATGTAGGTCACCCTTCTTCTTCCTGTTGTTAGAGGTGGATTCTGTTTTTTACAGTTATACTGTTTCTGTTATAAGCTGGGGTTATCTTACAAACGAGATCTGAGGTAACTCTCGCCTAGCATTGTGGGATATAAGGGGAGCCTCGAGCCGGTGGAACCAACTCTCGAGCTTTAGAGTGGCCGAGTCGGAGCCGAGGTCGGCTCCGAACCCATCCAGCAAGAAGAAGGCGAGAAGAAGACAACTAACATGGAACGTTATGGTAAGAACATAACTTCTATTTAGGGCTCCTCTACAGGAATAAACAGTTTGACCAAGGAAACCAAAGCAACCATTGCTAGGACACATCTCTTATCCATCCTTCTCTATGCCTCCCCTGTCCTTACAAATCTCCGCCAAAATGATCTAAGCAAAATGGAATCTTGTTACAACAAGATTGCAAAGTTTGCTACTGAAGCCTCTTACAGATTACACCGTCTTGCCCTTAAGCAGCTCAACTGGCTTGAACTGCCTCAACTACTTCTACTCAATCAAATCTCAATAGCCCACAAGCTCTACTGCCTTACAAAAAATGCCCAGCACTCCAGCATCTAATCCAGTCTCACACTTAAATGAGAGCCTTGAGATCCAGTAGCCAAAACCTCATAAATGTCATTAAACATAAAAATGACGCTGGCAAAGCTCTTTTTGCTTGCACTCTTGCCAGGACCTAGAACTCACTACCAAGCCAAATAACCGCAACTTCATCTACTACTCAATTCAAAAAGCTCCTGAAAACCCACTACTTGAATAACTGGCTTTGCCCATGCTACTCCCCTGGTTAACTCTCTCACTAGTACACTGTTCTAATAATCTAACCTAGGGTCTACACCTTAAATTTTCCCTGGAAATTCTGATAAATATTTCCCCTGAATAGCTAAATATTAGATAATTAACCATTAGTAAAAAAAAAAAAAAAAAAAATTAAATGTTTTTGCTGTCTTAATGCCTAATATTATTGGCCTATTTTCTTAACTTGGAAAACTGCACATTAGGGTATAGAAAGTTGGGACATTGCTATGTGTTTATTAGATGTCTAGAGCTGTTTATTTAGTAAAATTTCTTTCTGTGCAACGTTCTTGGAGCTTTTCTCCCTGGGCTGCTTGTCCAGTTAGACTTTCCTGGTTAACAAATGTAAAATAAAATTAAAAATAAATACAAGTATAGACTACATTACATGTATAAACTAAAAGTATAGACTACATTAAATGCAGTTGCCCGCCCCCACTGTAGATTTGATCTGGGACACTCCCCCCAGTCCCATCTCTTTACCTCATTCTACCTAATAGACTCCTTCTGCACTTGTTTTTAGTAATTACTCCTTCTGCACTTGTTTTTAGTAATTTTTAATTTAATTGTATTTTATTAAACTGTTTGGTCTAACATTGCTACATACTCGTGTGTTAGCTTGCACTGCATTTGAATTGTTTTTACTGCTGTTTTAGCTACTTTTCTGTATATATATAAAAAAAAAAAATCGAAGTCCGTTTCCTACCTTTCCTGTAACTTGTGTAGTCCAGATTCAGATTTGCTGTATCCAGGACTGTATGTAAGCTTCTGAGCCCCCCCCCCAAAGCTTTCTGTGTTGGAGGGAAGCCTTATAGCTTATCAGTGGGAGTGGTAAGCACTAGGTAACCTATCTACCACATAAGGAGTGGTTCTGGCCCAGAAATTGTAGTTATTGGCCATTTGGGCAGTTTTTCCATCTCTCTCAACTTTCTGATTTAATAGTCCGCATTTGCACTTGTTTCCCCCATTTCCTGTAACTAGTTTATTCCAGATACAGATTATTAGTTTTAGCACTTGAATTTGCTTATTCGTGATCAGCACTTGTTCAGAACTTGTTGTAAGCACTGAATAAGCTATTAATTACTACAGCACTCAACCTTCCTCATTACCTAGAGGAAAGCAGTTTTGGTACTTACTTTCCTCACTTGCGTAGAGAAAAACAGCTCTTGTACTCACTTTCCTCACTTATCTAGAGGAAAATAGTTTTTTATTCCGGCATGTCCAAGGGTCAGCTCCCAGTATTGTCTCCTGTCTGTCTGATGAATCTGGGCATCTTGGGGCAATGTAGAAATTGCCTCATGTACACAGACAACCCTCTCCTCCTACCACCCAACACTACAACCTGTGCAAGATGCACTTATCTAGCCAAACTGGAGGTAAAACTCTCTCCAACCAAGACTGAACTTGACAGTCAAGAGGAGAAGATAAACACTTGCACCACACTCCTCACATAGTTTCACTAAATCTACACCACCAAAATCCACACAAAGAAACACAAAAACATTCGCAGAGGCTCTCAGTAATAATCTGCTCAAGCAACAGAGACCTCCAAAGCAGAAATGCAAGCAACCTCCACCCCCCAACACAACCCAGATGACACACAGCCCGCAGACTCAGTGTGCCACTCAACCACAGCCAATAAGGCAAAACAACGTACCCAACCCACTAGTCATAGGTGACTCTATAGTCAGGCACACTGATGACCCACTCACCAGGCTAAACAAGGAGAAGGTTACTGTTAGCTGCCTGTTGGGTGCCTGGATCCGCCACATAACCCACGCACTCAGGTCATTCCACAGCAAGTACGAATATGACTCTGTCATTGTCCATGTTGGTGTGAATGACCTGAGACGTACCTCCCTGGACTACATGAAAAGAGACATGGAAGAGCTCTCCGATCTTGTAGCCCAGGCAGGTATGACCCTAGCCCTGAGTAGCATTCTGCCATCACGCAGAATGATACCGCAGTACAAGGACAAAATGATTGAATTCAACAATTGGCTAAGCTTCTGGTGTTATTCTAAAGGGATCCATTATCTGTCTGCCTGGGATGACATGGTCGACAGACCACGATGCTTTGCCAGAGATGTCCGGCACCTGTCACCCCTGGGATTCCGGATACTGGCTATGGTTCTTGCCGCCCCTGTAGTGCCTTTTTTAGGTGAGGTTCAAATGACAAATTCACCACCGTAACAGAAACAGGCAAGCAAAAACTGAGGGTGATGCTACTCAATGCTAGAAGTCTAAATCTCAACATGCACTCACTCGAGGCACTCCTTAAAATGGAGAACATCGATATCTGTGCAATGACTGAGACCTGGTTCAAGGCTCCAGAGAGCACCCCTGCACTACCAGGCTATAACTCATACCACACTTTTCGGCCATGTAACCTGGACCGGAACACCAAAGGTGGAGGTGTGTCCATATTCATTAAGGATATCCACACCTCCAGGCAAGTTGCTCAACATAATGCATCAGAGGTTATCCAAGTGCAACTAACTCTGGGCAAAACTGCAGTCCAAATTGTAGCTTGCAACAGATCCCCCACCATGCCCCAGGATTCCCACTCCTTTTTTTCTTGATGTACTGGAAAATATTAGGGTTCAACCAAACACCCTAATAATGGGCGATTTCAACTACCCCACCATTAACTTGGAAAACTACTCCTGTACCAACTCCTCCGCTCAACGCTTTCTGGAATTCATAAACTCCAATGCCCTGGATAAACCTATCCACACCCCTACCAGAGGCAACAATATCCTAGATTTAGTCATTACCAACATGAGTGACCGGTGTTCCACACCTGAAGTCGACGCCTCATTGGTCCGATCTGACCATAAGCTAATCACCCTAGATATCCACATCCGCTCCACCCCCCCCCCCATTAAGGAAACCACAGTAAAAAATCTTGGTACTTGCGTATTATCGCAACCACAGCTTTTCTGCACTGATAGCATTTTCGGCAATATTCAGTTCTTAACTGAAACATTGTGCTGACGAGAATGCTGTCAATGCTGACAATTTTGTGGTTGCGATACGGAGCAGCGATCAATTATACCCTGACTCTCCTGAAAGCAACAGAGAAATGATGGCCTAAGTTTCTGAAAAGGGCTGTCGACATTTACTGCTCAGCATCTCTGGTTGCGTTACGGTGCATTAAAATAGTTTGGTTAAGTGGCACCTCTGTATTTAAAACCATGTCGCTTCGCAATAAACACTTTTTCTACAACCATCCAAAATTATTTAATCCTTAGACACCCTTAAAGGTGGGTGTGCAAGTTTGTGCAAAACATATGCTATAGCAAATGCTTATCGCTTAAAATTATCCAGGGCAAGTCCTTATTCACAATACGCTCCTTGTTTAAAAATATAATGGAGGTTCCTTTTTGCAACAGTTTAAAGAAGTTTGCACATACTCCCTACAACTCTTGTTCCTCGAAAGCACTCAAAACATTACTTTGTCGAGAACAGGCCTTCCACAATCAACCAACTACCACTCGCTGGTGCCACATAAAACTACAGCTGTAATTTTCACTGACAGCTGGACCTGAGATCAGTTTCACAGAGATTAATGAAATGACACTGTTGAGCCTGTACAACCTGGGCCCTGTTACAACATCAGGTCATGGCGCCAGCCGACCATTTGGCGATCACTGCAACATAATTAACAATCGTAGTTTCTCAGTTTACACACACAAAAATCGGTACTTGCGTATCATCGCAAACATAGCTTTTCTGCACTGACAGCATTCTTGGCAACATTCCGTTCTAATGTGAAACATCATGCTGTCGAGAATGCTGTCAATGCAGAAAAGCTGTGGTTGCGATAATACGCAAGTACTAAAATTTCTCCAAAGCCAACTTCGTGCTTCTTAAGACCGAAGTGGTGAACTTCATGACACCCATGCAGATGGACAATACAGTTACGACTGCTGAATCCTACACAATTGCACTTTATAAGCACTTACACAAGTGCATGGATTGTGCTATCCCAAACAGAACCAAGATGCTATCCTCCAAAAAAAGGAAGCCAATCTGGTGGTCCCATGCCATAAACAAACTGTACAACAGAAGAAAGAAACTGTTGCAAAAGAGAGTAAAATCCCATGAGTGGAGGAGCTCCCTGGTCAGCCTCAGTAAGAAGCTGTGATCCCTGATATAATCCTCCAAAGCTAGTTACGAAAAAAAAATCGCCACTGATTCTAAAGACGATCACAAAGCATTCTATAGCTATGTCAAGAATCTCAATGGCGACACTCAGATCTGCTCTGAGTTACAGCACAATGGCACTAAATATACAGACCCAGCTGATATTGCCAACATCCTGGCAGATAGGTTCAGTGCTAACTTAACCCCCCCTCACCCCCTAAAGGGCCCATCTCTATACCGGATGAATGGAAGGTTCCTGTAATCACGGCTGTACAGGTAAAAAAAAAATACACTCTCCAAAGCCATGAACACAGCATTCATGGGACCAGACAACATCCCAGGCTACGTTCTACACGAACTACAGAATGAACTAGCACCCTACCTAAGTACCATGTTCAGTCATAGCCTCACCTCAGGCTTTGTGCCTGGTGAATGGCGCACAGCGACGGTTATCCCACTTCATTAGGGGGGATCCTCACGAATCCCAGGAACTAACACCCATTAGCCTGACGAGCCTGGTCTGCAAGCACATGGAACGTATCATCATGGAACTTATAAGCAAATAAATTGGTAATCTCCAAACTCTGGACCCCACCCAGTTAGGGTTTGTAAATGGCAGATCATGTCTCCTAAACCTGATAGACTTATTTGAAGCAGTCACCAAAGCCGTAGATGAGGGTAAGGTGGTTCACAGACTATCTAGATCTTGCCAAGGCTTTCAACACCATCCCCCACTCAGGAATTACAGATAAACTCACTAAATTAGGTATAAATCTCTTTGTCACAAGATGGGTTGCCAACTGGCTCACTGACAGAACCCACACTGTGAAAATAGCAGACTCCAAATCCAACTTCAGACCAGGGACAAGTGGAGTACCACAGTGTTCAGTCCTGGGTCCTCTCCTGTTTAGTATCTACTTCTCTGAAGTACAAGTTAACACAGAAGGTCTTTGGCTAACGAAGTTCGCAGATGACTGCAAACTAGGAGCCATAATCGAAACTCCTAACGATGTGGACATCCTACAAAAGGGCCTCACTGAGACAGATGCCTGGTGTCAGAGCCATGGCCTCAAGCTCAGTGCCAAAAAGTGCATTGTCACCCCCTTTGGTAAAAACTCTGTACCCATGAACTACAGCATTGGCGGTAGTATACTTAACACTGAAAGTGTGATAAGAGACCTTGGGACACAGGTGGACAGTAGTCTCTCCTTTGATAATCACATCACTACAGTAGTCTGGAAATCCTTCTATGTGGCACACCTCATCACAAAATGTTTCTCACCCAGAAAATAGAGGTCATTGTTCCCCTCTACTCATCGCTCATTAGACCCATTATAGAGTACAACGCCCTTTTGGTATGTACCTCACAAGACATCTACAACAACTGGAAAGGCTGCAGAAATGCCCAACAAAGAGGATTACTGGCGTCAAACAGATACCCTACGCAGACCGTCTCAAAAAACTCCAGCTTTACTCCATTGCATATCGACAGTCAGTACGCAGACAGTCTCAAAAAACTCCAGCTTTACTCCGTCGCATATCGCCAGTCAGAGGTGATCTCTGCCTAACATACAAAGCTATGTGAAACCCAGAGCTGTTGGACATGCTCCACTTAAAGAAATCCCAATCCCTCCGAGCTAGGGGAGTTTAGTGGACCTAAACCTTGTCACCACAGTAAACAGAACATGCCGGAGGGATAGATTCCTGTCCCAGAGACTTACCATACTCTGGAATAAACTACCTATCTATATCAAACAAAGCTCCTCATTAGCACAATTTAAGAAAAATCTTGATGACTGGATGGGAAATAGGAAATTTGCCCTGGGGATCACTATTGTGGCTCTGCTCAACAGTGGCACAGGAAAAGAATTTTCTTGGGTGGCAAAAGCCAGGGTACCTTTTTGGCTGCCTAGTACCTACCTATGAACATACTTTATGCAGACAGTGTAGTTTTTATTGTTGCAGGGGCAAGTGCTCCTAGCATTTCCCACCTCGTCCAGTGCTCCTAGCATTTCGCACCTCGTCCAAGTCAGGTTTAAAATATTACAGCTGACCATGAATAAACTCAATATAGACACAAGAAAATGACCCAACATGTTTTTAGGAACACTGCAGAAAATGAGGTGCTACACTTGTTATAGTAATAGACCCTACTGGTGCCCCTCTGCTTTCCACAATTAAGCAAAAATGTCTTGAAGTCCCAGTCGTGCTCAGTCCTCACACACCAGTGCTGCCACTGAAGCTCAAGTTGGCAAAGTTATAGCCTAGCTTAGGTTTCCTACAAGATATCCTTTTTGCCTCCCCCAAGGGCAGACATGCAATTGGAACTGGCATACTTCTCCCAAAATTAGAATACATACTGCACATCATTCTGTCAGTTTCCACACATAACACTACTCTAATGTGAAGTAGAGGTTTATATGTTTGTCTAATCCCACCACATGGAAAGGAAAACTACTACTAGTAGCTGCCAGAGCTAACTTCCTACTAGGCATGCTTGCTTTCAAGCTTCTGAATGACATGTTAATGATCAGGGAATAAACTCAGTCATTCAGATCCTGGGCTTCTTTCTGGCTTGTTAGACCTCCATTCAAATTATGTATTACAGAAAATACCTTTGCACAAATCATCCTCGCTTGTTGAAACAAGCTATCACATAGTTTAAAGCTGGTGATCAAACTACTAGATTTAATGAAACAGAAAAAAGTACATTAGAGAAGAAAATCATAGGAAGTTAAAGCTACTGAGGCTTACGACCAATTATGCCTTCCCATGCTAGACTGTACCTCTCCACTTTTCTGTTCTTTTTTTCCACGGGCTGTCTTCAAACCCTTTCAAATGGGAAGGAACAAATTTTTCACAAATAAATGGAATTTATGGGAACAATATATGCAGAATAATGCTTTGGAGGAGGAGTGAGGTTTAAGGGAACACAAGAAATGAACAATTTATGTAATGCTGGACTGAATAAAACCTGTTATTACAAAAACATGTATGCTTACTGCTCAGCAATAATAATGGAAACATCTGGTCATTTTCATTCGTTACTCAACGAATGGGTCTTGGATCTGACCCTTGGATCCAACTCTGCCTCTCTCTCTTTTTTTTTTTTTTAAGATACTAAGATCCGACTTTTTTGCTCCTCCGTTTACCCATAATGATCCTGACTATTGTACCACCGCAGATCTCATTTACCTCTCTAACAATTCGGTTGGGATTGCGTTCTCTTAAGCTCAAGCAGTGATTTTTATTTTCCTAGGAAAAGTAAGTAAAACTTAGTTGAACTTCTTATTTATATTATTATATAGCTACCCTCTGTTTACTCTGTAAATTTATTATATTTCTGCTAAACTGTTTCTTACCATACTTTGGTATTCTCTTTTGCCATCACTGGTATTTCTTTTCTGAACTATTTATAAAAGGGGGGAA